>NC_143578.1:189226456-189534052 GCF_048544385.1 Mastigoproctus giganteus
TTCAAACTGAGGAAAGACAGTTGTAGAATAGATGTGGAAATTTGCCGTTAGCCAGCGGGTAGTTGATTTCTGGAACAAACTCCCATCTGTTGTGGAAGTTGATAGCTTAAATAAATTCAAGGAGGAACTGGACAAACTTTTAGAGGTAATGGATGTGTGAATTTGTTTTTTTTTTTTTTTTGACTGATGCTACATAAGCTCATATGCTTGCTTTCTTGCATCACACGCCCTACTATTACCTGTCAAGGACAGTATGGATGAATCATGACCTCTTCCAGATCATCCTATTTAGATAAACCTCTTTTTGACTAGAGATGGGAACATGTATACAGAAATTGCAGACACAATATGTAATTTTGGTATTGACAGAGTAGCATAAGCACAAAAGAACTTACAGCCATCACTATGGATCAGCCAAATTATGCCTTGTGCTTGCAGATTAAGAGACTTCACAAGGTCACAATTTTAACTACTGAACAATAGGAAGGAATGATTTTTACAAATCCATTCAGTATATAGTTTAGGCACTGCAACTCACCGACAATTCCAACATTTACCAAATCGGACCACTGGTGACCAATACAGAATAGCAGGAGAAAAATGGTTTTGCTTTATTCCAAAACATACAGAATACACAAAATGAAATTGCTAATAGAAAGTGATAAACACCCACGGAGTTTCCAGACAGACAGTTCTTGATGCACCTAATGATTATAAAGCAATAATAAAAAGATGTAGTCATGTCTGGTAGCAGTAACTGTGGCAAACATGACACAACAAACTTTTTCAGATAAAACCAAAAATTTAAAACTGAACAAGTGGCTCACAGAAATAGTAGTTTTAATGAGATTAAGGATTGGTCATACCCATATCAGTGCATGATATGGGTATGGTCTTCAACTCAGAGCTTTCTTTCACAGAGTGAAGAATACCCATGTTGCCATTACTGTAATACAAACAGATAATGAAGCACATATTAGTAGAATGCTCAGCATGCAAAAAGAAATGAATCCTTTCTTCCCAGTGTAGAACATAATAATGCATTACCCTGAAATATATTCTGAGGACAAGTAACAATAGTCTAAATTCTCAAAGGCAATCACTTGCGGCGCCTCCGTGGGCAGGAGCAGCAGTGCATAGCACATGCTTCTTGATTAAACCGGGGTTTGAGCCCGTGACCACCAAATACGGAGGATGCGGAAAAGTCAGGAAATGACCACCGCATATCCCCAGAGCAATATGGCCTTAGTTGCTAATGCTCCTAAAAACCAAATAACAACAGCAATCACTTGATATAAATTGGCAGTCAGTTTATATCCATGCCAGTGATACCTGTTAACAACAAAATGTTGACAAAAAATATACTGTAATATTTCTGAGATCTGGCACAATATGATTAAGATCTGGTTGTGCCATAAAAATTCAAGTAACCAATCCTCTATTGTAATAAAAAAGGAAGTGAAGAGAGGAGGGAGTTCTGGTATTCAGAATATTGAAAATAGACAGCTTCAGTTTTGTGGAGCTGTTGGTAGATGCTAAAGAGTCTCAATTCATTGTATCTAATGCATTCCAGGAAGGCCTAAAACTGAACAAAATACATCTATATATATATATATATATATATATATACACACAGGTAACCCTCGTATAACACAGTTATTAGGTTCCGATAAAATGTCATGGTGTGCGAAACCATGTTATACGGTACTAAGAAAACGTACAAAAGGGGGGGGGGTTATGCCAAAAGCTAACAAAAATACACTATTTCGTTAACAAAACTACACCATTCTAGATTTCGTGTATCTTCTACTCTCTTTAAAAAATCAGTAATCTGGGTTTGTTTGCTTTTGCTTGATATAAATCTTTGTGAATTTCATCGTATGGAACTAAGCATTTTTGAAACTTCCTTTTGAAGTTTGGGCTCCTTTCTACCAAGAATCTGCATTGAAAAAATAAGATTCCAATTGTTCGGCTAACTTTATGCCTTCCCCTATGCTTTTTAGTGTAAAATTTGGAAGTTTAGAATTTTCATCTGCACTATCATCATCTGAATTGATTTGATTTTACCTCCAATGCCAGTTGCACCAAATCTGCTATGCCAGCCTCTTCTTCTACTGGTAATTCTTGAACGTCTTCAGTAATCATATTTTTTTTATTTATTTTTATTTTTTTTGGAGCATCGGCAACTAAGTCAGGCATGTTACTCTTTGTATATTGTCTATAAATTGCATGTGTCCTGAGGTTGATTTTCTGTTTTACTGGAAGAAAAACTTGGGTTTCTGGGAGAAAAAAACCATGCTGCACGAGCCCGACTAACTCAGCCACGTTGTGAAAAAGACCCATAAAAATTCCTCCTTTCATTGACGGATTCGAACCCAGGTCTTTTCCAGCTGGTGTTGGGAAGATGGCGATTCTATCAACTGTGTTACCCACGAGGGCTTCAGTAGTCATATCATCAAAACCTTCCCCTCCTACCAACATAGCAAGTTGTACTATCGCACCAATTCCGTTTTCTGCCTGTTAAATCATATTTCCTGAAAGAACCGACTCTGGCCATACATTTTTACACACGCATTTAACTTTGACGGTTTTACTTCTTTCAGCAATAAAGCTATGATTCTGATACAGTCCACAATTGAGGAATGTTTCCATGTCTCCATTACTTCAGTAGATTCAGAATCAGTTTTTTTTTGCAAAGTCCATTGTGCCGACCGGGCTAGCCGGGAGGGTAAATTGCCTGCCTGGCAACCCAAAGGTCACGGGTTCGATTCCCGCCTCGGGCTTGGATCAAAGTACTGCAAAAACTTTGGGAGGTGTATTATGGCCACAGAAGCCTATACACCAACAACTACCAAAAAAAAAAAAAAAAAAAAAAATCCATTGTAATGATTTTCTGATGGAATGAGTTTTAAAGGTGAATATAATGTCTTTATCTAATGGCTGAATGAAAGAAGTTGTAATTATCTAGTACAACTGTGGTGGTAGGAACATAACTTCAACATTTGGATGACTTAAATCTTTTGGATGGCCTGGTGTGCTATCCAATAGTAATAAAACTTTGAAATCTAGATTTTTCCACTAGTTGGATAGCACAGAACATAACACGCAGAATTTCTTAACAAAATAAAATATAGGCATTTCTCAGTAATATTTTTTGACTTGCAACTCCACAGCTGAGATTCAAAAAGAGTGGAAATTTTGAAAAATTACATCCAACATAATAGCAGGGTTTTCCCCACACAAAAGCTCAAAAATACCCTGTTATGCGAGGTTATATAAGTACCGTGTTATGCAAACATTGCCGCAATTTATCAATCATGTTGGAGTGAAACCATGTTGTAGAAGTACCGTGTTATACGGGGTTGCCTGTATATATTTAAAATTGGTGAACATTTCTACTGCATAATTCAACATACATAGATACTGAATTTTTCCATGCTCATTTCAAATGCGAGGAAAAAAAGTTTCCAGCAGTGCCAAAAAAAGGCCTTTTTAAAAAAAAAAAAAAAATTTGGCTGTGTTTACGAAAAACAAAGTGCTTGAAATAAGGATATTATTGAAATGTTTTGGAGATGATGGATTTTTTAAATTTCTCATAATTTTGAAAGATTCGAGGAAAGTTTTAGAAGGAAATGAAGAGCACAGGGAAAGAAAAATAAAAATTGGAATCACTAGAGAGCAGTGATAATTTCTGCTCAGCAAGGTGTGAACTCTGATTATTCTTGGGAAGAATACTAATACAGTTGAAGCTCTTTATAGGGTTCTGTCAGGGAAATGAAAAAAAAAAACCCAATTGTTATATTGAAAAGTTGTTATATCGATAGTCACGTAATCAGCAAAAAGCTTGATCATTTAATAAAATTTTACTAATGTGACGTAGTATAATCCAATTCAGAATATGTACTACTGTATTAACCAAAGAAATGAAGATTGTACATTTTGCATTGATTGTATGGTGTAGTAACATTAATTTATAAATTATGTATTTATAAATTAATTTAGTAATTTATAAATTACTGCATATAGTAATTACTATATGCAGTAGGGCATATGTACATTATCTGTGATGTGTACATATTTACATAAATATAGAGGGATTCAGAAAAGATTTGTATTCACCCAGTAGTTGTGATAGAAAAATGTGTTTTTTTTTTTTTTTTTTGTTTGATACCTTAAAATCTGTATAGCAGCGGTTCCCAAACTTTTTAGACATGTGGAGCCCACATCAGAAAGAAAAAACATTGTGGAGCCTTAATGAAAAGAATACACTAAAAATAGAAACAGTCGGTCACTAGCACCAGATCTTTGCTTATATAACAAGCACATTGACAGTCCAAGGTCACTCAGAAAAGGCCAAACTTACTTTTTACTTTTAAGTACAGCATATTCTGATTCAATTTTATAGTTTTAGAAAAAAAATATTAATATTCTAAAATTTCCTCATGGAGCCCCAGATAACTATGGTGGCTGCTCTGCATCAAACACAAATTTTTGATTTCAATCTGACAATTCATTTTTTGCTTCTTTGCAACACTGAATGAAATGAAGTGTCACAATGGATAACTTGGAATACAGATCAGTGATTTTGTTTCTCTTTCTGCAAGGAAAAACACCCAAAGCAATCCATGAAGGAAATGGTTGCTGTTTATGGAGAGACTGCCCAGGTTACAGTGTTGTTGCACATTGGTATAAACAGTTCAATTGTGAAAGAACCTTGGTGCATGATGAAGAAATCACAGGATATCCAACAACTGCTGTAATAAAAAAGAGTATTGTAAAAATTGAGGCATTGATCCTGAAGGATCACCATATTAGTGTCAAAGAACTAGCTGTGCATCCAATTACTGTATGGTCTGTGGAGAATGTCATTGATCAACAGTTGTATATGAATAAAGTGTCTGCTAGATGGATTTCCAGACTTCTGGCCACTTACCAGAAGAAGGAACGGGCACAATGTGCACATGGAATGTTGTTATTCACTATGGATGAAATTTGGATCCATCACTATGATCCTGAAACTAAAATGTCAAAACAAGGGAAATATGCAGAATCATCCCTCCCCACCCCAAAGGCAAAGGTGCAACCAAGTGTTGATAAGGTGATACTGTCAATTTTTTGCAATCAGCATGGTGTAAGGTAATACTAACAGATTACCTTCAAAAGGGCTGTACTGTGATTGTGAAGTATTATTTCTCATAAAGCTACATGCTACTGCTATAAAAGAAAAAGAATGGCAAAGCTATCAAAAGGTGTGCACCTGCTCCACGATAATGCCCCTGCACATTCCTCACATGCTGCAGTGAGGCATACCCACAAATGTGGGTTTGAAATATTGCTGACTTCTGCTTATTCCCCCACCTTGCACCCTCTGAGTTCTTCCTATTTCCTGCCCTTAAGTCCTTTCTTTGTGGAAAACAGTTTGCTGCTGATGCAGTGATTTTTGCTGCCAACTTATGGTTTGAAGGACACTTGGAGGACTTATATAAAACTGGCCTGCAGAAGCGTATTGAGAGATGGCAAAATGTGTCATTTTGTCTGGTGATTATGTTGAAAAAGTGTAATGCATGGTGGTTGTTTTAATCTTCTGTTACAACTACTTCTGGGTGAATACAAATTTTTTTTTTGAACTCCCCCCTCCCTTGTATCAAGGGCTAATCCTAGACAAGGGAATTGGTCTCAGACTTTAAAATAGGCTGTTTCAGTGGCAGAGCATCTTTTAAAAAAGAATTAGGAAACTGCATGATAGTAGTTAATTCACTTTTGCAGTTAGATTTCATTTAAAAAAAAAAAAGAATGTACAAGTTCTAATCTTTGATGAGTGCTCTTCACTGAAACTTCTTGCTCAACTGCAGTAGGTGGTTAAGTATGAAGTTTCATCACTACAAATTTCAGCTTCCATTGTGTCTACAATGAGTTTCTCTTTATTCGTGCATATTCTGAACCACACAACATCTGCATCCATTGTGTCTGCAATAAGTTTCTCTTTACTTGTGCATATTCTGAACCACGCAACATCTGCATGCAATTTGGTAGTCTTCAAAACATATTTCTCTACGTCATCTTCAAATTTCTTCACTGTTACTGGTCTTCTTTGTGATTGATAGATAAAGAAGCATGTGGAGCTTCATTCATTGCATCATTCAAGGTGACAAATCGATCTTGTGTGAAGTAGTTTGCAACTACTTTTTTTGTCAGTCAGAAACACTTAAATACGTTGTTTACAGTACCACAGGTTCACATTGTACAGCAAGCCCTCGTTATAACGTGGTTTGCTTTATGCTGATTCGCTATAACACTGTTCTTATAATATAACCCATATCTGACTGTCACAAATCACTATAATGCTCTTCTACAGATTGCATTTTTGGCATATTTAACGAAATCGTTTCATTTGATGGAGTCGACAGCTTGAAAATGAATAGCAAAATAGCATTAACGTTTCCCATGCCAACTTGAGAAAATTTCCCACACTCAGTTAAATTTTCTTGCACGCTAATTTAATAGCAGTACAGTAACTTGTTACGTATTCCGAGACCAACATTTTAAAAAATGATCAAGTATATTGCTTGTAATATTTGTGTTATATGCATTTATCCAAAGTCTAGTCATCACTCAGTACAGTATTAGACATTGTGCGTAACGGACAGTTTACTCGAACGTTGTATCATAATTAATGCAATCAACACAGTTACATTTTCAAAGAGTTAATAATGGCCGATAAGAATGAAAAAGCAACAAGAAATGTAAGAAAAAGACTGAATTTGAAAATTAAATTAGACTTTAAGCGAATTGATTCCGGTCAACGGCAAGCGGATGTGTGCCATAATTTAGGACTGGCAAGTTTAACTGTAAGAACAATTATAAAAAAATAAAGAATTAATTTTAGCAGTGGGAAAGACAGCTGTTCCACTGCAAGCAACTAGGGCTAGGCCGGCTATTAGGATTTTAATTAGGATTCAAATTGATTTTAATTTGAAATGGAGAGACTTTAACTAATTTTATTGAAGATAATATCCAATGCAGAATTCAGTTAAGTTAAATATTAAAAAAAAAAAAAGAGAGAGAGAGATTAGCCTATTACAATCTGAAGAAAACTCACCGAAAAAAAAAAAAAAAAGTGGAACCATTTAAAACTAGTAAGGGCTGGTTGAATAGATTTGAAATCCAGGGAGAAGCTGCGCAAGTGCAGATCAAGGAGCTGAAACTTTCAAAAAAGAACTTGTTAAAATTATTGAAGAAGGGTATTATGTGTTATACTTCTCAACAAGTTTTTAACATAGATGAACAGGACTTTTTTGGAAAAGAATGCCAAAAAGAAATTTCATATTGAAAGAAGAAAAAAACATGCCAGGTTTCAGAGCGGTGAAGGATCGGTTGACTTTATTGTTGGGTGGTAATGCTGCGGGGATTTTAATTTAAAATCCCCAGGAAGGGCTCACCATGAAGAGGGCCAAAGTACAACCCAAAATCAACACATTTTTCTTGATTAAATTCATCAATTAAATTAAACCAATTAAAATCAATTTAGATCAATTAAATTCATGATTTTAATAGGAATTTTAAGTTTAATTTTGATATGTAAGTAGTTACCATATAATTATATACGTATGCAATGCAGAATATTTTATATGTACAAATATTTGAATATTAAATATTTTGACCAACATTTGTGCATCTTTTCACTACAATTTATTATTGATTAGGAAATATCCTGTTGCACCGACTGCAACTCACAAATGCATATGGAAATGCGGCACTCGCTTACCTCTCTGTTTTTCCGGAATGAATTATCAGTGTTAAACAGGGGTCACCTGTATTTTGCTTTTCACACAGCACAGTTTTGTTTCATAGCATTCTTTGAAACACTGGATTACCTCTATCAAGGGCTGAAGAATTGATGTCATATTAGGTGGCAGATACTCATCAGCACACAGGCCATTCATTTGGCAATATAAGGTGTGCAGTTATCTGGAAACAGCAGAATTTATTCAATTTGCCTCGCACTTCTTGTGAACTATGTCTGATCCATTTTTCATAGATTTTCGATGACATCCAAGAGCCTTCTGGTTTGTCCAGCATATAGTCTTGCAATATCTCCAAACTATCAAAACATTGAGGCTTCTGGGCTTTCCCAGTGATTAGAGAGGAAACTTTTCTGTTGTGCCAGACATGTTTGCTGCTGGGAGAATGGTAATCCATTCTCCCAGCAGCAAACATCCAGCAGAAACTAAAAAAAAAATTTAGTTTTTTTTTTTTTTTCAACATTTCTGCTCTCAATCCTTTGTAGCTTCAGTATTGAATGACAAACAAATTGTATAGAGAATTTGGCGAAGGTAAAGAAAGCCAACACGAGAACCACAGGAAACGTTTAGTGGTTAAACGCGTTTCCTGGTACCTCAGCTTCTCCCTGCATTCTCGTTAAACAGATGGTGCGTATTATCAGTAATGGCAGTAGAAGTCAATAATGATGTAAAGATTAGTTTTTTCTCATTATTAAAAGCAAATTATATAACCTCCAGGGTATAACCTCCATGCACAAGTACATGGTGGGTGACCACCCAGGTGTGAACCAACATAGGCAGGGGTCGAGGTGTGGCGCCCACACCACGTGGAGCAATGGTGCCCCTCTATGTTACCAGGCAGTACTAGGTGGTAGATGACTCTCATCAACTGGTGAAATACTACCACTTTGCTTATTGGAGGCTTGAAGTGGTGGAACCCATGTTTAGTCTCTAGAGCTAAGTTCCGGTCAACCCTACCCTATCTCTTCCATCATGCAGTATGATTGATGACTTTTGAGGTTATGATGAATGTCGTGGCGAGATCCAATATTCCTTACATTTCGAGGGTACAGCTCTAAAACAGTGTTCGCAGGCCGGCCGCTAATTAGTACACCGGACCGAACCTATTGGTAACTCTCTAGGAGGCTTCCGGATCAGCTAGTGTATAATCTTGCTACCTCTATTCTGCCAGATAGTGACTGGAGGGAGTCCGAGTAGTGTGTATGCGGGGAGCATTGTCAAGGCCACATTATGTCAAGGATCTGGGTATATTCTTACTATGTGTATGCCATATCCAAAAATTTCATTACTTCATACAGCATATCCCACCCACTTTTTCTTACTATTGAATACACCATGAATTGTCAAAATAATAGAGCAAGCTTATCTGCGAAAAGATCTAAACCTTCCAAGCACTTCCTAATTCATTTCACAAATATACGTGGTCTCATTTCTAACCTCAACGATGTCCATTTCCACTTGCAGTCTGCCAAACCCCATGTAATTTTTCTAACAGAATCTCAGTTATCGGTTGATTCAACTACTGCTCATCTCAGATGCTCAAATTATTCGCTGTATGATTCCTTTCGCCTCAAGGGTGGTACTTGTGCATATGTCCGTTCTGATATTCCCTGTCAGAGACTTGGAAATTTGGAATCTCCTCTCTTTGATCTTCTCTGGCTTAAAATCTCTCTACCTCATTGTGTAAAATTCATCTGTTGTCTCTACCGTTCTCCCAACTCCACTAATCACTTGGAGCTCTTTAACTTCTTCTCTTTGGAACTTAACTTTCTCCAGTCCAACTTTCCTAACAGTGAGGTAATTTTCCTTGGTGATTTTAATGTTCACAACTCCAGCTGGCTTCCGTTTTCTAGTCACACCGACCCAGCAGGTCGAGATGCTGAGGCTTTTGCAATTACTAATGACCTAGCACAGATTGTTCATTTACCTACAAGAATTCCGGACATTCCTAATCATACAGCCAATATGCTTGATCTTTTTCTCACAAACAACCCTCCTAAGTACACAGTTGAAGTGAGAGGTCCTTTAGGCACTTCAGATCACAACTTGGTGATTGTCTCTTCTCCAATGGAACCTTTATCTCATGGCTATTCCCAACCTCGTGTTGTTTGGCATTACAAGAATGCAAAATGGGATGACCTGCGAGACTTATTTTCTTCTTTTCTTTGGTCGGATTACTGTTTCAAAAGTTCTGATGTCAACATTTGTTCAGATCGTGTCAGTGAAATTATTCTTGCAGGAATGGAATCCTTTATCCCACACTCCACTTTAAAATCTTGTCTTTTATCTAAACCTTGGTTTTCCAATAAATGTGCTAAGGCTGTTCAAGAGAAGAATGTTGCATATTGTAATTGGCTTGTTTCTAATTCTTCAGTTTCATTTTCTGCCTACACCAAAGCTCGCAACAATTGTAAAGCAGTTATTAATCAGTCCAAACTAGAGTTTGAACAGGCTAAGAGTAGAAAACTTGCTTCTTGCCCTAATGGTAGCCGAGCATTCTGGTCTCTTGCCATAGCTATTGGCCGCAACTTTTGCCCATCTCTGCTACCATCTCTGTCCCAAACCAGATGGTTCTGTTGTCACTTCAGCCAAGGATAAAGCTGACCTGCTAGCATCCCATTTTTCTTCCAGCTCATGTATTAATGATCTTGGTAAAGCATTTCCCACCATTCCCAACACACTCCATTCAATGCCTCCTGTGGTCTTCTGTCAAAAGGATATCAGAAGGATTTTCATGAATCTCGATGCTAAGAAAGCTTCAGGTCCTGATGGTATATCTCTACATGTTCTCAAAACCTGTGCTCCTGTACTTACTCCTATTCTTTGCCACCTTTTTTTTCACTTTCTTATTCCAAAGGTGTTTTTCCTTCTGTTGGAAATTTTCTCATACCCAGCCAGTTCCTAAAAAGGGTGACAAATCCCTCCCATTGAATTATCGTCCTATTGCAATTACTTCTACTCTTTCTAAAGTAATGGAGAAATCAATTAACCACCAACTCTTAAACTACCTAGAAACCTTCCGTCTGATCAACAATCGCCAGTATGGATTCCGTCAGTGTCGATCCACTGGTGATATTTTGGCTTATGTTACCCATTTATGGACTAATTCAATGGAAAGGTTCGGTGAAACACAGGTAGTTGCTCTTGACATCTCAAAGGCTTTTGATCGTGTTTGGCATCTTATGGTTTGCCAACTGTTTTTAGTAATTGGTTATCCAGTTTTCTCTCTGATCGCTCACTGAGGGTGATTGTAGATGGCTCTCTGTCTTCTAACTTCTCCACTAATGCCGGTGTCCCCCAAGATTCAGTTCTTTCCCCCACTCTTTTCCTCTTGTATATTAATGACCTTCTTCCATTAACTGGAAATCCAATCCATAGTTTTGCCGATGATAGCACATTGCATTCCACTTTCCATTTTGAGAAACCTTGTCCTGCTCAATCAGCTTCAGCTTCTCGAAAATCTGCTACCAATTCCTTAAATGCCAATCTTCAGGTAATTCTCCAGTGGGGCATAGACAACTTAGTTGATTTCAACCCTTCTAAAACTCAGTCTTGTCTTATATCTCGCAAAAAGGATTCTTCTGCTCCTATGCTTATCTTTAGTGGCACTCTAATTTCTAGGCAAAATGATATATCTCTTTTGGGGATTACCCTGACTTCTAATCTCTCTTGGCATAAGCACATTACAAACATTGCTTCCTCTGCATCTAAAAAACTCGGTTTTCTCTTTCGCTCTCGGCGCTACTTTTCTTCCAAACAGCTGCTCACTCTGTATAAATCGCAAATCCGCCCTGCCATGGAATATTGTTCCCACATCTGGGGTGGTGCCCCCAAAACCTCTCTCAAGCTTCTTGATTCTATTCAGAAGAGGGCAGTTAGGTTAATTAATGATACATCTCGAACAGAGTCTTGTGCCCACGGATTGTCTATTGATGGGGGTATTATGTTTCTTGTCTTGTCATCGTTTTTGTGTATTTTTATTTTTTATCTCATTTTTTATCTTATCTTATCTTATATAAGATAAAATAAAAATATAAGTCTAAGTCTTGAAACCAGGCATATCCGTGGGAACTGATTGAAATATATAAGACTTTAAAACCAAATAAACCATGAGTTTATTTTGTATGAGTGCAATGTGAGCAGTATATCTTCTAATACAGCGTTATTCAACTGGGGATAAGCGAGAGATTAAAAAGAAACAAAAATATTTTGGAACAATTGAAACATATTTTTTACTTAACATATTCTGTAGTAATTACATTATTGCCATTATTAAGCTAAGTGATGATTCATCAGAATTGATGATTTATCCGATTTTTAACTTAAGCATGTTTTGTGCTGTTGTAAAATATAGTAGACATACATATATGGGGGTACAAAAATAAGAACATAGTTCTTTGGGGATACACGAACAAAAAAGGTTGAGAAACACTGTTCTAATGCGCTGTGGTGGATATAGCTCTTTCTCGTAAAATGTGGTATTCATGTCTTCCTTAGTACATTTTGACTAAACTCACTTGAGAAGCAGTTCTAAAAAGTGTTTCTCCCTTTAAAAATGAATTTAATTAATTATAATAAATTAAAAATTTTGTAGTATTTAGTAAATTTTAAATAATTTCTTTCACAGAAGAACTGATACCTATTATTCAGAATTTGATGCGGCAAAGTGAAACATATATTACTCAATCAAGTTCATTACTCTGCTATGAAAAGCAAGCTATGTCATATATTTTAATAGCTATTAAAGCTGTGTTTGGGCTGAACAGTATCTTTGAAAGGTAAGAACATTATTTATTTGGGATATTGTTTTATTGTTAATAGTTGCAAACTAAATTGTCAGAGTAAAAGTCATCAAATTTTGTTTAAAAAAATCGATTTCCCCTCCTCCCTCATTTTGGCAGCTGTTACAGGCCTTTATTAATTAAACAATAGTAGAAGTACTGGAGTTTTCCTAATGGAAAACTCCAGTACTTCTAATATTGTTTGCTATCAGCATGTTTCTTATCGCTAAAATATGTGGAATTACAAAATCAACTATTGTTTCTAACCTGAATGTGGTTGGTTGTTTATCCAATACACTATCTATTAATTTTAGAATGTGTCTTGTGTCGAAGGAATGAACTACTGTTTCGCAAATGTCTGTGTCGCAAATTTTATACATTTATTATTTTTAAAACGTTTAGTGTGTTTTAATGTTTTTTTTTTTTTTTATCATATGTACAACCTAGTATTCTTTATGTATTAGTAATGGTCACACGGTGCAAGGAAGCCTATGGCTTATGCTGCACCAGCCAAAAAAAAATAATAATAAAATAACAAAAAATACATGAAATAAAATAATAAGAATAAAAACAAATTAATAAGAGAAAAGAAAATGGACAACCTATGCATTTCCCTCCTCCCTTAAGTAATTATCCAGCTGACCTTTGAATTTCCCCAGACTGTTAGCCTCTACCACCCATGTAGGTAACTTATTCCAGTAATTTATAATTTGCTGGCTAAAATAAAACTTGCTGCAATTGAGTCAAACACTCCCCCCCCCCCCATAACTTGATGGCCTCTAGTTCTAGAATCATTTATAACCATGAAAATTTTGTCCTTATTCGTTTTGTTTATGCCTCTCAGAGCCTTAAACATCTCAATCCAGTTTCTAAGGTGCCTAGTTTCCCAGCTCTGCAACCCACATATTCAAAGTCTTTCCTTATATGCACGTCCTTTTGCCGAGTTACCTGTCTTTGGACCCTTTCAAGAAGAGAAATGTCTTTCTTTAGGTGCGGTCTCCATACTTGAACACAGTATTCCAAGTGTGGTCTAAAAATAGCCTTATATAATGGGATTATGACATCTTATCTCTACTAGCGATTGTTTGATAAATCATTGATAGGACACCATGGGCCCTTCTTGCAACCAGTCTACAATGCTCAGTCAATGCTACTCTCCCTTTCCTCCACTACTGGCTTTAGTTCAACTTTTCCAAGTGTATAATTTATTGTGGGGTTACTGTTCCCCAGGTGCAATACCTTACACTTTGTTAGATTAAAGCACAGCTGCCATTTTTCTGACCATCTCTGAAGTCTATCTAGATCATTCTGAAGAAGCTCTGCTTGGCGGCAATCATTAACTACTCTACCAATCTTTATATCATCTACAATTTAGACATCACGCCCTCTATCCCTTCGTTGATGTCATTTATGAAAATCAAAAACAACAGTGGTCCTACTACTGATTCTTAGGGAGCCCCACTTCTTACATCAACCCAATCTGAGGAATAACCATTTATCACAACCCTCTGCCTCCTGCCCTGAAACCACCCTGCTATCCATCTAAGGATTTTCCCTGTGCTTCCAACTTGTTCAACTTATAAAATAACTGCTCATGTGGGACTGAGTGAAATGCTTTGCTGAAATCCAAATAAACAACATCGAAATTATTCCCTAAGTCTAGCTCTTGAGTGACCGTTTCAAAATAGCTAACCAGATTAGTTAAACATGATTTTCCCTTTACAAAACCATGTTGAGTATCCTTTAGAATTCCATTTATATCTAAGTTATCTTGAATTTCACCCTTGACCATAGTCTACACGATTTTCCCTACTACTGAAGTTAGACCAACCTGTGGGTAATTTCCTACTTCACTTTTTGAACTGCCATTATACATTGGCACTTTTCCAGTCCAGCAGAATCACTCCCGAGTCCAGTGTTGCTCTCATAATTAGCCTCAATGGTTCAATGCACTCTCTTGCTGCCTCCCTTAAGATTATAGGGTAAATGTTATCAACCCCAGGAGCCTTACTGGCCTGTAGGTTCAAAAGTTTTTTCATTAAATAAACATTACATATATATTGCAATCTGACCTACATTTTATAACCTCTATTGGAGATCTATATGAAATCTACTTCTTTTTTGGGTAACCCTCGGATTTTAGACATCAAAATATTTTTTTAGACACAGATGAAAGCCAAATTGCAGTCTCTGTTTTGTTAGTGGCAAATAATGCAAGAAACAAGCTTATACAACATCAGCCATGAAAAAAAATAAATAAATAAAATTCCAACAATTCTCATATCACCTGTTCATTGCCTCTAATAGTTTTAGTTCTTCTTGAATTTATTCAAACTACCCTCTTCTACAGCACCAGATAGAATTTTGTTTCAATGATCAACTACCAAATGACTGAAAACAAATATTTGAACTTCTATCCTGCAACCAACTTTCTCCATTTGAATTTATTCCCCTTCATATTTGTAGTCTGAGCAAGAGAAAGGATTCCATCATTATTGAGCTTATTCAATCCATTCAGAGCCTTAAACACCTCAGTCAGATCTCCTTACAGGTATCTAGTCTTCAGATGATACATTTGCTGAACTGAAGTTCTTTCCTGGTAGGAGCACTGTTTTGCTCTCCACACTAGCCTTGTTGCTCTTTTTGGCATCTGCTCCAACCGACTCACAACCTTCCTCAAGTGAAGCTTCCACACTGTATGCAGTACTGAAGATGTGGCCTAACCATTGCCTTATACAATGGGAAATCACCTTATCTCAACTGGAAAAATTCTGTATATCATTGACAAAATGCCATGTACTCTCCCAGCAGCCTGTCTCTACTGCTCAGAAATCTTCATATCTGACTGCACAGTTACCCCCAAATCTTTTTTATTCTCTACTACCCTGAGCATGTATATTAATCTGCGATCAGTTAGTATATTAATATGGGATCAGTTAGTATGTTAATCTGGGATTATTGCTACCCATATGAAGTACCTTGCATTTGTCAATGTTAAACTTCAATTGCCATTTCTCAGCCCATCTGCCTAATTTATCTAGATCTTGATGCAGCAGCAGCATCATCAGCCATTTTCAATCCACTGCAGGATGAAGGCCTCTCCAGCAACCTTCCAGTTCTTTCTGTTTTGTGCAATGGCCATCCATTTACTACCCACAAACTCATGAATTTCATCTGTCTATCTCCGTTGTTGTCTTCCAGGTTTTTTCCTAGCTCCTCTTGGGTACCATTCTGTTATTTTCTTAGTCCATCTGTCATCACGTCTTCGAGCTATGTGTCCTGCCCAAGACTATTTTAGTTCTTTAGTTTTGATAAGAATGTCCTTTACTTGAGTTTGCTGCCTAATCCATGTGTTTCTCTTCTTATCTAACAGTCTGGTACCCAATATAATTCGTTCCATTCTTCGCTGTGTAATTCTCAGCTTGTCTTCCATTCTTTTGGTGAGTTCCCAAGTTTCACTTCCATAAGTCATGGTGAGGAGTATACATTGGTTCATTATTTTACGTTTCAGACAAATTGGGATATTTCTCCTCAGCATTTGACTAAATATCCTGAATGCTATCCATCCAAAATTTATTTTTCTCTTGACTTCCAGCCATTTATCATTATTACAGCTAATGACTCATTCCAGATAAGTATATGACTCCACCTTTTCAATTACTACTCCGTCAATCATTATATCCCTTTCTGTGGCATATTTGTTCATCATTACTTTTGTTTTAGCCATATTCATCTTTAGTCCAAATTCATTACTAACTCTGCATAACTGATTAAGATTTCCCTCTAATTCTATGGGATCGTGGCTTATGACCACAATGTCATCTGCAAATCATAAATGGTTTAGGTACTCTCCATTCACATTGACTCCTTTCTGTGACCAGTCTAATCTTCTGAAAGCTTCTTCAAGGGCAGCAGTAAACAACTTCGGAGATATTGTATCTCCTTGTCAAACTCCTTTCTCAATTTTAAATTTACTACTGTCTTTGTCTAGTCTAATAAAGGAGGTATCATTCTCATATATTTTCTTCAGAATCATAATATATGGGGTATCTATGCCTTGTCTTTCCAGTGCCCGAAACATTGCCTTATGCTGTATGGAGTCAAATGCCTTTTCATAATCCACAAATGCCAGGCATAATGGCGTTTTATATTCATTTGCTTTCTCCATTAGCTGTGATATTACATGAATGTTATCCATAGTTGAGAATCCTGTCCTAAAGCCAACTTGCTCTTTCGGTTGATTCTCATCAAGTATTCTTTATAATCTGTTAGTAATGACCCTTGTGAACAACTTATGGATGTGAGATAACAAGCTAATTGGTCTATAATTTCCAATTTATCTCCTTATTATGCAGCAAAACTATGATTGCATTATTCCACTCCTTAGGCATCACACCTTTTCTACTGCATTTTGTGAAGTCTTGCCAGTTTTTGTGTTATGTCTCTTCCTCTCAATTTTAACAACTACAGTAACTTCATCTTCCCCCGGGCTTTCTGATTCTTCATTTTCTTCAACAAATGATCTACCTCATCAGGAAGGATATCAGGTATGTCGTATGTGTTACTAATTTGCAATCCATCTTCCCCACTGCTGGCATCATTCCCTTGCTCCTTATATAACTCTTTATAGTAGTCTTCTGCTATTTGAATTATGCCTTTTTGCTTTTTGTAAGTACACCATCACTATTCTTCAGTTTCAGTATCATTTGTCTTTCTGTATTACTGCTCATGGCTGCTGATTTAAGTCCTTTGTTTTCCCTTAATGCTTGTTCTACTTTTCTTGTGTTAAATTTTCTTATGTCCTTTCTGAGTCTCTTTCTAATGGCTTTGCATAACTCAGTATACTCAATTTTCTCCTTGTCAGTGTTTTTCTTGCTCTTCATTTTTTGGTTCTTAAGTTCCAGTACATACTGCTTTTTCTCCTCTCTTCTGTTATCTTAAAGACCTTTGTATTATTTACTTGAGTCAGTTTTTTCCTTTCTTTTCTTACATCTATATCATGTGCATCTTACCATTCTGTGATCACTTCCAACATTTACCTTGTTCAGGACTGTAACATCATTCAAGATATATCTTCTGTTAGTGAGGATGAAGTCAATTTCATTAGTTGTTAATCCGTTTGGGCTCTTCCATGTCCACTTTCTGTTCACCCTTTTCTTGAAAAAAGTGTTCATTACTGCCATTCCTCGAGATTCTGCAAATTCCACAAGTCTTTCATTTCTTTCACCAATAAATAAAATCTTTCACCAATTCCAAAATTTCCTATAGTTCCCCTTTCCGTGCTTTTTTGTCTCTTTCCAACCTTAGCATTGAAGTCCCCCATAATGATAGTTTGTGAGTTTTCTGTTCATCTAGAAGACTCTCAATTTCGGTGTACATTTCTTCAACCTCTTCATTATCATGGCTCGATGTTGGTGCATAAATCATTATAACCTTTACTAGTAACATAGTGCTAATAACCAAAGCACTAGTACTGTATATAGAGGTCAGATGGAGAAGCTCACTATGCAAATAATTATGTAGAATGAGTGACTGAAGGGCAAACTGGAAATTACCTGACAGTATAGGATACTTATGCCCAGGTTGCTGCCAGTCCTGGAAGCTTCCCCACTAGAGTTCAAGGAAAGCCAAAGCAAAGACCAATCATGGCAGCAGAACAGAGCATTGCAAAAACCAGTGAAGAGCTAAAGGATGATATTACCAAAAACCTAAAAGATGACAGCAAACATTAAAATTAAATACATTAGAAAGGTTAGAGAAAAGGGCATTGTTATTGAAACTACCTCATCCTAGGACTTGACGAAATTAAAATACTGCAAAAAACTTGAAAAGATGAACATCAGAATTTCCCCTCCAAAAGCTGGGGGCCTACCATGATTCTCTTTGATGTCCCAAAGAAAATGGAAAAAGAAAAAAATAATTGAAAACTTACATCTAAAGAACCTGCAGGACTTTGGTTTATCTATGGAAGACCTAAAGGACATTAAATGCAGACTTTCATCAAAGACCAAATGCAGAAGCACAAAAAACTGAATTATTGATGTGACTAGTGCTCTAAGGCAAGCCTTCATTAACCAAAACAAGAATTTATCTTTGATGATCTGCATACAAAATTAGAGATTTCATTGTTGACTTCAAGTGCCTGAGTTATGGCCAATTGGCAAAGATCTGAAGTTGCTGTGCCTGTAAGAGACGGATTTTTTTTAAATTTTTTTTTTTTTTTTATGAAAACCTCAAGCACGAGAAGTATTAGAACCTATAGTAATACTTAGTGCTGTGCATGGATTGAAGGTTGAGAAGATGAAAGAAGATACTTGTTGATATTAGAATTGAATTTCTGTAGATTGTAATGTTCAGGAAATATGTATGCATGGAGGGAGGTGGTTCCAAAAAACATAAGTTGAAGGAATAAATGAAGGTGAAGAAGAGTTGATTCTGTTAGTTTGAAGTTGGACAGTAATAGGATGCTGACTGGTGGCACGTGTTTGGACTGATTTAGAAGAGAGCAGGAATTATAGAAGCCAATTCAGAAGAACAGTGCCCATGAAAATGTCTGTAGAAAAGGCACGCAGTAGAAACAGAACACCTATGAGACAGAGTGGAGAGACTTTGTTAGAGATGGGCCATTAATTAAGCTAACTGCCTCCTGGATTCAAGCCTGAGAGAGGTTTTGGAGGCATTACTCCAGATATGGGAACAATATTCCATGGTAGGGCAGATTTGCAAATTGTAGAGGGGCCAGCTGTTTGGAAGAAAAGTAACAATGAGAGTGAAAGAGAAAATCCAGTTTTTTGGATGCAGAGGAAGCATCATCTGTGATCAAAATTTTTAAAAAATTTAAAACCGGTTCTATCACCTTACTCCCCCTTTTCAAGGTAAAAAAGAAAAACCAGACAAAAGTAGCATAGCTCGCATGGCGTCAAACGGCCTTTAGGGACTGGGTCGGCAAACTCTGGATATTCTAGGAACAGGTTTGTGCAAACTGGCTGAATCCCACCGCAGCCCCTAATAGAGATACCTGATCTTGTCGAGAAATCTGAGTGTCATCGAAGATAAGCATAGGAGCAGAAGAAACCTTTTCATGAGATATAAGACAGGGCTTAGTTTTAGAAGGATTGAAATCAACTAAGTTATCTTTGCCCCACTGAAGATCTGGAGGTAGAGAATTGGTAGTGGATGTTTGAGAAGTTACAGTTGTTTGTGTAGGGCAAGGTCTCTCAAACCAGAAGGTGGAATGCAATGTGCTATCATCAGCAAAACTATGGATAGGATTTCTGGTTAGTGGAGGTAGGTCATTAATATACAAAAGGAAAAGAGTGGGTGAAAGAACTGAACCTTAGAGAACACCTGCATTAGGTGTTCTCTAAGGTTCACCTGCATCACCTGCAGTGAGTGGACCTAGAAGAAACTGGATACCCAATTACAAAAAAACAGTCGGCAAACCATTAGATAGAAGCTTAAAAAAAGACCTTTATGCCAAACAAGATCGAAAGCTTTTGAAATATCAAGAGCAAATGCTTGATTTTAACCAAACTTTCCCATTGAATTTGTCCATAGATGGGTAACATAAGGCATTATATCACCAGTGGATCAACACTGACAGAATCTATATTGGCAATCATTGATCAGATTTAAGATTTGGCGGTTAATAGATTTCTGCATTACTTTAGAAAGAGTAGAAGTAAGTGCAATGGGATGATAATAGGATGGAATGGATTTGTCACCATTTTTAGGAACTGACTATTCAGAATGCCCAAAAAAAACCTAATCTGCTGTTTGCTCAAACTGCAAGAGTAGGAAAAAGGATTATTCCCACTCTTAAGAATCCTGAATGCTCAGAGTACGGGTGACCCCTGCTTAACGCTGATAATTTGTTCCGGAAAAACAGAGCGCTAAGTGAATCCATGCAAAGCGAGCGCCGCATTCCCATAAGGTAACATATGTATTTGTGAGTTGCTGTTGGTGCCATAGGATATTTTCTAATCAATAATAAATGATACTGAAAAGATGCACAAATGTTGGTCAAAATATTTAATATTCAAATATTTGTACATATAAAATATTCTGCATTACATACATATATAATTATGTGGTAACTACTTATGTGTCAAAATTAAACTTAAAAATTCCAATTAAAATCATGAATTTAAATGATTTAATTTAATTGATGAATTTAATCATAAAAAATGTGTCGATTTTGGGTTGTACTTTGGCCTCTTCCTGGTAAACTAAAAGGGATTTTAATTTTAAATCCCCCACGTTACCACCCAACAATAAAATCAACCGACCCTTTGCCACTTTGTCAGGTTTTAAATATTTTAAAAATTTTGATCACAGATGATGCTTCCTCTGCATCCAAAAAACTGGATTTTCTCTTTCACTCTCATTTAGACATTCGTTTCCAAAAAAGTCCTGCTTCATCTATGTTAAAAACTTGTTGAGAAGTATAACACATAATACCCCTCTTCAATAATTTTAACCAGTTCTTTTTTCAAAGTTTTGGCTCCTTGATCTGCACTTGCTGCTTCTCCCTGGATTTTAAATCTATTCAACCAGCCCTTACTAGTTTTAAATGGTTCCACATTTTTTTTAGGTGAGTTTTCTTCAGCTCATCATAAAGGTTAATCTCTCTCTCTCTTTTTTAAAATATTTTACTTAACTGAATTCTGCATTGGTATTATCTTCAGTAAAATTAGTTAGTCACTCCATTTCAACCCTAATAGCCGGCCTAGCCCTAGTTGCTTGCAGTGGAACAGCTGCCTTTCCTGCTGCTAAAATTAATTCTTTATTTTTTATAATTGTTCTTACAGTTAAACTTCCCAGTCCTAAATTATTAGTATTAGTAATGGCCGCATGGTGCAAGAAAGCCTATGGCTTATGCTGCACCACCAAGGCACCTCCGTAGCCAGGTGGGAAGGAGCAGCAGTTCGTAGCACACACTTCTTGATTAGACCGGGGTTCAAGCCCGTCACCACCAAATATGGAGGATGCAGAAAGGTCAAGGGAATAACCACCGCATATTCCTGGAGCAATATGGCCTTAGTTGCTAATGCTCCTGAAAAAAAAAAAAAAAAAAAACCGAATAAAACAATGATGAAAAAAAAAATAATAATAAAAAAAAAATAAATAAATAAATAATAATAATTAATAAAAGAAAAGGAAATTACACCTATCATCCTATGCCCTTCCCTGACCCGAATGTACTATCCAGATGACCTTTGAATTTCCCCAAACTGTCAGCCTCTACCTCCCATGTAGGCAACTTATTCCAGTAATTTATAACTTGCTGGCTAAAATAAAAATTCCTGCAGTATAATCTAAACATTTCCCCTCGTAACTTGAATTTATGTCCCCTAGTTCGAGCATCATTTATAATCTTGAAAATTTCGTCCTCATTCATTTTACTGATGCCTCTCAGAGCCTTAAACACCTCAATCAAATCTCCTCTAAGGTGTCTAGTTTCCAAACTCTGCAACCCACATATTCAAAGTCTTTCTTCATGCCGATCTCACCAGGCTAGTTACCCATCTTTGCACCCTTTCAAGAAGCTCAATGTCTTTCTTTAGGTGCAGTCTCCATACTTGAACACAGTATTCCAAGTGAGGTCTAACAAAAGCCTTATATAATGGGATTATCACATCCCTATCTCTACTTGCAAAAGTTCGATAGATCATCGATAGGACACGATGGGCCTTCCTTGCAACCTGCTTACAATGCTCAGAGAATTTCATGTCTGACCGTATCATAACACCCAAGTCCCTTTTCTCCAGTACTGGGTTTAGTTGAACTCCAAGTGAATAAGTTATTTTGGGTTTACTGTTTTCCAGGTGTACCTTTAATACCTTTTAATACCTTTCACTTTGTTGGATTAAAGCATAGCTGCCATTTTTCTGACCATTCCTGAAGTCTATCTAGGTCTCTCTGAAGAAGCTCAGCTTGACAGTGATCATTAACTACTCTACCAATTTTAACATCATCTGCAAATTTAGACATCATGCCCTCTATCCCTTCGTCGATGTCGTTTATGAAAATTAAAAACAACAGTGGTCCTAATACTGATCCTTGGGGAACCCCCACTTCTTACATCAACCCAATCTGAGAAATAGCCATTTATCACAACCCTCTGCCTTCTGAACTGAAGCCATCCTGCTATCCATCTAAGGATTTTCCCGGTGATTCCAACCTGTTCCAGCTTATAAAGCAACCGCTCATGTGGGACTGAGTCAAAAGCTTTGCTGAAATCTAAATAAACAATGTTGAAATTATTCCCTAAATCCAGCCCTTGAGTGACCCTTTCAAAACAGCGAACCAGATTTGTTAAACATGGTTTTCCCTTTACCCATGATTTTCCCATGCTGAGTATCCTTGAGAATTTCAGTTTGATCCAAATGATCCTGAATTCCACCCTTGATCATTGCCTCCATGATTTTCCCTAACACTGAAGTCAGACTGACAGGTCGATAATTTCCCACTTCACTCCTAGAGCCACCCTTACATATGGGAGATACATATGGGAGATTATGGCACACATCTGCTTGTTGTTGACCGGAATCGATTTGCTTCAAAACGTCTAATTTAATTTTCAAATTCAGTCTTTTTCTTACATTTATAGTCTTTGTACTGCGTCCAGATGTTGTTGCTTTTTCATTCTTATCTGCCATTATTAACTCTTTTAAAATGTTACTGTGTTGGTTGCATTAATTATGATTCAGTGTTTGAGTAAACTGTTCGTTATGCACTATGTCTAATACTGTACTGAGTGATTACTAGACTTCGGATAAAATGCATATAACGCAAGCAATATACTTGATATTTTTTTAAAATGTTGATCTTGGAACTACGTAACAAGTCACTGTACTGCAATTAAATTAGCATGCAAGAAAATTTCACTGAGCATGGGAAAATTTCTCAATTTTCTCAAAAAATGCAGAGAACCTGCAAAAGTGCAGGTTCTCTGCATTTTTTTTTGGTCAGTTATGGAGGAAACAGGAACCCTAAAATGCAGGAACCCTACTTGTACAAGTAGGTTGTTAAGGGCCTCCCCCACAGCTGCAGGCTGATACAGTCTGTTACCTGCACCGAAGGCCAGGGCAGCAATTTGTGGCCATTGGCATCATTGATCTATGCCTTACCCTCGCCAAGATCTCTGATCTCTGGTCTCTGCAATACATACACTGCTTGTGCCTGTGTTGAAGGCACCTGTGGCCAGATCTGTATCTTCTCAACCTACATGCAGTGAGGCTTACACAACCAGCCAACCCAGCCCTTGCACTTTGTGAATGCCTCATTCCACAAACTCAGTGGAAAAAACATTTTGGTGGCTGCTGATGCCAGCACTAGTTTCACTCTATGGAACAGTCCCAGAACAGACCATAAATGGTGAACTCCTCAAAGAATTAATCAATGCAAACAGCCTCAAAATCATAAACACACAGGATTACCCTCCCACCTGCATTACTGCCCTTGGCCAATTCTACATTGGCATTACAGACTCTAACATACTATCAGCAACAGAATTAGAAACTGGAAAGTTCAAACTTACTGGTGGTCCAATGACTACAACCCAGTCACATTCTGCATTATCCCAGAACAGCTGATCAGAAGATATAACATATCAGATATAACAAGATAGAACACTAAAAGAGCAAATTGGTAGCAGATCCCATACTGCCAATGATAACCTGTACAGACTGGTGCATTTCCTGGCACAACAAGCCAAAGAGGTCCAACAGCTCATCACTGCAGCTTGTGATGCCTTGATTCCCAAGTGGGAAAGAAGACCAAAGCATGTTCCAATGTGGACAAACGTCCTCATTGATGTAGAAACCAGACAAGACAGTCCAGAAAATGGTTTCAGCAGGCAAAGAGAAACCATAGACCACAACCGGAAATTAACAAACTCCAAGACCTCTGTAAAGAGAACAGATGGACACATCACAGAGCAATGTGAAACACCTGGGGAAACCTCATGGAAAGATGTGAGAATGCTGATCCTGGGGGGGGGGGGCTAATCTATAGGAGGTACATGATACACCTATAGGAGTACACAATATATGATACCAATACATCTACAGGAGAGACCTCTTCTATTAGAGATTCAAATGGCCAGGAAACTTTTTGGGACAATCAGTTAACAAGATCCTTGACTCCACTGCCCTCCAAGATTCCCATACCCTGAAATCCAACATTCAAATGGAGATGTGACTGCATCACATAATGCATCATGGAACCCCAGATGAATGGCAGTTTGATATGGATGAGATTGGTGTGGCCATTGCTTCCACCAGATCGGGAAAATGCCCTGGTCCAGACCTGCTTGAAGTTGACATCATCAAAAGGGGCTGGGTTATCTCCGCAGATTTACTACAGAACCTTTTTTGAAGTTAAAAACATTTTAACCTGCTTTATTTGGAAAAAAGCGTTACATTACCTAGAAATCGTCACTTGTTGCTGCAGTGATGTAACAAGTACAACGCATGCATCCAAGAAAACTCAGTTGTTTTCTTGGGCTATATTGGAATCGAAAGAATTTATAAACAAGTCACTAGAGTCTAACTTGGCATTTCTAAAATCAATTCCCAATTCAGCATATTATTGGAGTCAATATAAACGAGATGTGTTAGCCATGATTCGTCAATTAGGAAATGTTCTTGACGTTGAGTGCGTCTGAACCAACATGGCCTGTATTACTATGTATGTTATACAAATTCAGATATAAACGAGAAATTACAACTAAAGAAATTATGGATCTACCTTACGTGGAAAGAGCTACGTTAATAAATGAAGACCCTGTAACATGTGCCATATATTTTAATAAAATTGTTGAGAGTATACTCAATTTTAAAATCGAAAACTTATAGTCCTTTTGGGAAATATTATGTTGAATTTCTTTAAACACATTGAATTTCAACATTGAGGAAGTCCACATGCACATATATTATTATGAATGAACAATGCCCCTCTGAACCATTAGAAGAAAAAGAGGGTAGGATGGAAGAAGCAATCTAAATGATAGATGCATTATGTTCTATAGAGAAAACTTCAGATTATTCAAATTTACAGCAACACAAACATACTTTTACATGTTATAAAATAATAAATCAAACTGACGTGAATGTCGATTTGAAGCACCTTTTTGGCCAATGTCACAAACTCGTATATTGATACCGATGGCCATAGATGACAATTGAAGATTAGCTTATCGTAAAATGCATAACTCATTAGAATTGAATAATCATGTTAATTTCAAAGAATTCCTTAAATCAAATAAATGCCAATCAGAAGAAGAATATCTAAATATGTTGAGGGCTAGTATCAAATGACCACGTGTATTTCTTAAACGTTAAAATAGAAGAAAAATTTATGAATAATTACAATCCTTGGATTTTAGGAGTGCTCAAGTCTAATTTGGATTTATCATAGAAGAATATTCATGTGCAGCATATGTAGTTGAATATATGAATAAAATTATAGAGCTACAAGAAGAATATCCTGATATGGATATAACTGATCTGACACGAGCATTAAGTGTAAATGTATTAAATTCTGTGAAGATGAGTTCACAAGATGCAGCTTGGTATTTATTATGATACCCAGTGTCCATGTCTTCAAGAGCGATTGAATACGTGCCAACAGTATGGCCACATGAGTGTCAGAAATTATGTAAATCAAAAGCTGAACTGGATGCACAACAAGTTGATAGTGAGTCTTTGGATATATGGAAAGAGTATTTTTGATAAATATGAAAAACAGGGCAAACATTAAAAGGTTGAACTCTTGCACAATTTACTGCTCATTATTGAAAAGAAAATAGGGGATGGGTGAAAAGACAATTTCCTAAAATAATTCGGTATCAGAATTATAATACAACATGTCTTCATGAACATATATGTGAAATGGTAACTTTACATGTAATTTTAATTTCGTAATGAGTTCCTGCAGTAAAGATGTTTTTAACGGCTGCTGCTGTGACATTATCAGTGACACTATCAGTCTCAGAGTAGAGTGGCAGCAACTCATTATGTACCTGGTAAATAATTGTGTTTTTTTTTTTTTTTGCTGGCTTCCTTGCACCATATGGCTATTAATATTACTATCCTAACTCAAACCAGAATCATATTTGTAGAACAATTCATTGTTGCAGGGATGATGAATTGCAATTTGGTGAACAAGGTTTTTGAATCAAATTGAAATGAATCTATTTTAAAAAATAAATAAAATAAAGAAATATATATTTTGCAGCATTAGTTCAGCCAATTTCAGTGTGACAACCTAATATGCTATTATGAAAGAAGAAAGAATTCGTGTACATGGCCCTTGGGTGTGCAAGGAAGCTTCAAATAAAACAAATTATGCCAAATCATCCTCAACATTTTAATAATTCCTCACAGCAATGTTAAGTGAGAGAGAGAATAGTCAGATGTGTAAAAAATTAGTTTATAATTTCTCTTTCTGGAGAGGGGTTTAAAATTGCTGTTGATAGCAAAGGCTGAACAGCAGTACCATTACTATAAACAAAATTGACCCAACATCTCTGATGCAGTAGTGTCTTTCTTGAAGCATTCATAATCAGCTGACATCTAAAAAGCAATTGAAACAGAAATCCACACAGAAAAATTTTAGGCATGCTAATGTCTTAAAGCATACTGTACTAGCAAACAATCATGTTGCTGTATTTTAATATAAAATGTGTATGTGTCAAGTCAGTTATATTTAATTTCTAGTGGAGCCTAGCCATTAAAAAAACTCCTTTTCTGAAGAATCTCATTTTCCTCATTATAGTTACCTGATCTCCAAGTTCTTGAAAGTAAAAAGTTGACAGCTGTGCAATATGCTTCTCAAAAGTCATGTTCATCACCTTTGGATAAGTTAGTTGTTCAGTTAAATGTCTTTACACACCACTAAAAACAAGGTAACTGCCAAAGATTAAAACATATGCATGCACAAGTGCTGTGGAAAAATAAAAATGTTTTGGTTTATACTCCGGCACGACCAACAGGTCAGTGGAGTTTACAGTAAATCAATCAGTACAATTTGTTAATCGTATTTAGCAGTCACGGACTTGAACCCGGTCCACTCGGCTACTCCATGCCTAATAGTTATGTTTTTAACTGGGAAGTTGTTGTTACAGAGAAGCTTGAAATCTAGTTTTTCACATTGCATAAATCAAAAACTAGTAGTGCATTTTTACTTTCTTGTTTTTTTTACTTATACAGAATGTGATTTGTTATCATATATAATTAATGGCCATAATAACTGAGAGGGCCTCTGTAGCTGAGTGGTCAAGAGCAGGAGTGCAATAGCACATGCTCTGAGTAGACCGGGGTTCAAGCCCGACTCCTAAATATGGTCGATCTACCAACCCGTACTGGACCAGTGTGGCAGATTATGGTCCACTTCCCTTAACCTGAATCATTGTAGAGGCTTCCATCCTGCAGTGCATTGATAATGGCTGCAGTTTACCTTTTACCTTTATTAATTTTTTCACATGTGACAGTCAGAAATATTTATGTGAAATATGCATCTGAGTAGGATCAACTAGTTTGTTTCAGTATATCCTGACACATTAAGACCCACATAGTCCATATCTAATAAACTCAAACACAACCAACCAGTATATCCAAAGAGTTTTGGCAGGAACAACACACATTCTCTCCATAATATAAATTAATTTAGAACAATAAAAACTGTGCATACATTTTGAACTTTCAAAATAGAGTTAGATGAAACTATTTTGTAATAGATGACATCCTTTTCTCTGCTCTTTGAAATAAAACAAAATGCTTTCTTGCCAAGATTTAGGCTTAATTGCATTTGATCCTGCATTTACTGTTTGTTTGACAAATAATGGAGGGTCAAATTTGCAATAGAGAAAATCAAATTAAATCAAAGCCATTCTTATGGCTTACACAAATAGAGAAGTTTGTTTTATATTTTTGCTGTTTTATTGACTTAAATTGGCATATTAATTTATTTTCTAGAAGTAGCTTTATATTCCTAATACGATACTTAGTTGAATTTTTAACTTCAATAGAGATTTTGTAGGTTATTACTTGGTATCGGTAAGGGTATCCAATCCACGTGTTTTACAAGTTTTTGCAGCTCTGGCAAACGCGAAGTTTTTAGCTATTTAGCCGCTTTATTAACTTAATTGTTATATTAAATTATTTTCTATAAGTAGTTTATAGACCTAGTCAAAATCCTTGGTATATTCTGAATTTAGATAGCGAGATTTTGGAAGTTAATTAATACTTAGTATCTGTAGATTTACCATTCATAACTTGCCGCCATTGTTATACAATGCAACATTATATCCCGTACTAGATAGCTTAGTATAGTATATAGTATTATCGATTAATCAGAAAAATTTATTAATCTTGTTAAACTTCATTATCAATTAAATTGTACTTTTTTAACTAAATACATATAATGACTTAGATTTAACAAACGTAACATTACACTAGTTTACAGTGTATCTGGGGTGTGAGTAAAAGTATGTGGCAGTTATTTATGCATGTTTACTGATTACTAAACTGAAGTCCGTTTGTTTCTATCGCATAAAGATTTTTCACAATTCATTAACAAAATATTACCTAGGTATTATATGCAAATGTGTACATAACTATAGTTTCTGCAATGGTTTACAAGTTTTAAACCCCTATATTCATAATCAGTATCAGATATTTGCCTCAAATACAACAGATTGTGCATGTTTAACCCGTAACTACACACACTGCAAGGTAGCCAACCTTGACCCAGGAAGGTTGAGACGGCCCCCCATCCCGCTCTTCCAGCCCATCTGTGATTCCCGGAATTTTATTTTCCAAGTGGAGTCTGGGAGACTCCTGTGTAACTTGTCTAAGCATTCACTCACTTGTTTGTAGAGTCCACTCAACCACAGAGCCTATATAAGTGGCACATCCCTTATGCGGTCACAGTACTCTGTAAAAACCATCGTGAGCTCTCATTGTGTGTTAGTTTTCTTTTAGTATGGCAAGCAGAAGGTGTATAAACAGTCCCGACATATTTTGTTACATATGTGGTTGTTTTGTTCCTGTAAAGCACAGGCGAAATATTACTGATTTTGTGAAAAAATCGTATTATGCATACTTTGACATAAAACTAGGCAATCAGGATAAATCGTGTGTACCGCATAAAGTATGCCATGCATGTGTCAAACATCTTAAAAAATGGAGTCAAGGAAAAAAAAATGCGCTTGCCATTTGCTATTCCCATGGTGTGGCCCGAGCCAGTAAGCCATGCCGAATATTACTTTTGTGTATGTGACGTTAAAGGTTACAATTCAAAAAATAAAAAGGATATCAAATATCCAGATCTACCATCAGCCATAAGACTGGTTCTGCATAGACCTGATCTGCCTGTAAAACCTCCACCAAAAACTTTTTAGTCCACATCTTCTTCCACCGAAGCAGAAGCTAAAGAGGTTAGTGAAGAGGAATGTTATCAACCAGAAAATATTTTAACGGCACAGCAATTCATGCAAGTCGAACTGAACAATTTAGTAAGGGACTTAGTAAGGGATTAGGTCTTCCAAAGTATGCTGCTGAAATTCTGGGATCCAGACTTCAAGCAAAGAACTTACTTGCTCCGGGTACATCATTTTCCTGGTACAGAAATCGCGAAAGGGAGTTTATACAATATTTTTCAAAAGAAGGTCCTCTTGTATATTGCAGTGATATCACTGGTTTAATAAGTGCCTTAGGAGCTCCATCATATGTTCCTAGCAAATGGAAACTATTTATAGACTCCTCTAAGACTAGTTTGAAAGGTGTTCTCTTGTATAATGGAGATAAGTACACATCTGTGCCAGTTGCTCATTCAGTCTACTTAAAAGAAACTTATGACAATCTAAAGTTGCTTCTGGAGAAAATTAAATATCAAGATCACGAATGGCAACTATGTAGAGACTTAAAAGTGTTATGTATGTTGCAACAGGGTGGGTACACTAAAATGCTATGCTTTATTTGTGAATGGGATAGCAGAGTTAAAGTGCTGCATTGGACAAAGAAGCAATGGCTCAGAGGCACAATCTTACACCGGGGTCAAAAAATATTTTGCACGAAAGTTAGGTGAAACCAGATAAAATACTTTTACCTCCACTGCATATCAAGTTAGGCATAATGAAGCAATTTGTTAAAGCACTGAATAAGGATCGCAACTGCTTTAAGTACCTTTGCAGTAAATTTCCCGGTTTATCTGATGCAAAACTTAAGGAGAGTATCTTCATTGGTCCCCAAATTAGAAAATTGGTTAGAGATGGTCAGTTTGAAACTACTATGACTGATGTTGAAAGGGAAGCCTGGATTGCTTTTAAAAGTGTAATGGAAAACTTTCTAGGAAATCATAAATCACAGGATTATGAGAAAATTATTCAAAATATGGTGGAAAAGCTTCGCAATTTAGGTTGCAATATGAGCATTAAAATTCACTTTTTGCATGCCCATCTTGATTTTCCCCTGAAAATCTTGCACAGATGAGTGAAGAACAAGGGGAGAGATTCCATCAGGACATAAAGGAAATGGAGCAGAGGGACCAGGGAAGGTGGAATACAAGCATGATGGCCGACTACTGCTGGTGTTTAAAAAGAGAGAAACCTGGCACTGTACATAAAAGAAAAACAATTAAACGTTCTTTTCAAACAAAGAGACAGTCTGATTAATGAAAGGTTTAGAATTTTGATTAATATTTGTTAGTATTTATGTATTTTTTGATATATGAAAATGTAATCCTATCAATTTGTCATTACTAAATACAATAAAGTTATATACTTTCGTAAAAAACAATACTTTTTTATTTCTTAAATTGTGATATATCTGGATGTGATAGAAAAAAAATTAAGTCATATTTGAAATCACAGCAACATATTTTGGCAGTAGAACCTATTGAAATTCAAACCCCAGTGAACAAACTTAAATTTGTAAACTAGTGTTATTAATTAATACATAACTTGATACGGAAGTTAAATAATGAAACTCGGAGATAATACTCGATACTGAAAGGAAAAAAAAAAAAAATATATATATATATATAGTGTTATAACTGCATTGGGATATAAGTTTAGGGTTATAATTTTGTACTGAAATAGAAATTTCATTGAAATTGAATCGAAATCATGACTCAGAGCAGCAAAGCAAAAGGCTCAAGGTAATGGCTGAGTGCTGTGGCTCAGGGAAGAACTGAGGGAGGCAGTTGCCCTCTGAATCACAGCCATTTAAAATGCACTGCTTGCTTGATGTTTGTGGAGCAATCAGGTATGAGACATGATATTGCCAAGGAGAATGTCTTTGTAGGTTCGCGATGTAAGGAGTGTGAGGAAATCAGGCAAAAACTCAGCATTGTTATGGACCTATATGTGAGAGCTTGAAAGACAGGGTGGATGCCCTCAATGGATCTAAATTGAGGGGCCCATCAAGCTCTCAGCTGCCCACATCAATGCCAGAGCTAGTACTTGAACATCATGCAACACACCGGCAACCCCAATGCAGAATGCGCTGTCTCACAGGAACTAGTAGTTGTTGGTGACTATTGTCAGGGAAACGGGGAACATATTGTGTAAAAAGGATAGGTGGAACAGGACCAGGGTATGTCTACCAGAGGCAAAGTTTGATGACGTTGTAGAGTAGATATCATCTTTTAAGAGCACAAAAGGTGATATTGTTGTACACGGCACTAATGATATTAAGAGTAGGAGACCGGCAAAATTTCTTAACAAGTACAGGTCACTGTTGAAAAAAAAGCCGTGAATTAGGGTTGAATTCGAAAGTGTCTGCAATTCTGCCCATACACAATAGGACAGAGTATATGATGAGAGCTTTGTTGATCAATTTGGCCCTGGAGAGAGTGTGCACGGCTAAAGGAGTAGAATTTTTCTCAGTCTTGTCTATGCTTGTTAACAAGAGAGACTGGTTCTACAGGGATGGGATACACTTAAATAGAAAGGGTGCAAAAATATTTGCTGATGCTATCGAGGCAGTGTTAGGTGGGTCAGAAAACTGCTAGATTGGGTGGGGGGATATACGGGATAATACATTAACAGTTTCCGCTGGCAGAGGTGAAAGTGATTCTTGCACTGCTTCTATTGGAATGGGCAGCCTGGAAATCAAGATGCTGGGGTCATTGCGGTACAAGGAAACACATGGGTTGTGTTAGGATAGCTAAGAATAGGAACAGGTGCATGTATACTTGTGTGTACACCAATGCCAAGAGTTTCGTAAATAAATTTGATGAATTTAAGGTGTTGGTCAAAACATCAAAGGCAGATATTGTTGGGATATCAGAGACGTGGTGTCATACAAATACAAAGAATGCAGAACTGGAATTTGGGGAGTACAATGTATACAGGAAGGATAGACAGGATAGGAAGGGAGGAGGGGGTTATGAAAGAGATCCCCAAACTTTCTTAGTTCATGGCACCCTTAGTGTCCCAGTAATTTTTCACGGCACCCCCAGGCCAAAAGAAATACCTAACACAATGGTTTTCGACCTTTTGATATATACCTATATAATAATTTTATTCTTTATGTAGAGGTACTAAATAAAGATCAGCACAAAATTATAAAGATACGGTACAATGGATACCGTACACTTTTTTTTATAATGAAATAAATGTATAAATTAAAATAATAATAATAGCTTTAAGTAACTTAAACCAAAATTACGAGGCACCCCAAGAATGTTGTGTGCCACGGCACCCCGGTTGAAACCACTGGATTATGTCATTAGTTAAGAAACACATAAAACCCAAGGAAGTGCAGCCAGTCGACATCGCTGCACAGTGCAGTGTCGAGTCAGTTTGGTGGACATAAGCACTGGGAAATCAAAATTGAGAGTAGGAGAGTGTTATAGGCCTAATGACTCTGATGAGTATAATAAAAAAATGTACAGGTAAATGTACAGGTGGGCCAGTAAATCAGAGTGTCTTATAATGGGGAATTTTAATATCCCAGATATTGACTGGAATTTGTGGATCGGTCACTCACATACTAACAACGCTTTTGTGGATTTATTGGATGATTGTTTTCTACATCAGCGTTTTGGAGGCAACTAGAGGGAGTAATACTCTTGATCTGATTATTAGCAGTGATTCGTGATTCTTCATGCATTAAGAATCTGCAGATAAAGGAACCACTAGGTGGCAGTGATCACAGTGTGCTGAAGTGGGATTTACTCAAAGAAGTAACTACCATCAAGGGTAAAGGGAACGGTTTTTGCTTTCGTAAAGGCAACTACGGAGATCTGAGACAGTATTTAAATTCTATACAAAGAGTCGGTAATATTAGCACATTTATGAGAATTCTTGTTTCTTTTCATCATTTTTCAGTACTAATAGACATATATTTGTCAGTACTGACGTAGACATAAGGCGAATTATGATTCAATTATTTAACTTATTTTAATAATCAGAAAACAAAGTATTTTACTATTTCTGTGGTACACAAGCCTACAACTTCTCTTTGTGCCATCTCCTAACAGAGGTCAGCGAGCACCACAGCAAATGTCTCTGGTGGAATATTCGCATAAATGTGGAATATTAGCACATATATGGAGTCCTTTCCTTATTCTGACAACATATGTACAGTAAAATTCCATTATAAAGAATACCATTTTAACAAAAATTTCAGCATGGCCACCAGGTCAGAGGAATTTATAATAAATCATGAATACAATTGTTAATTTTATTTAGCAGTCACAGACTTGATCCACAGTACACTCAAAGAGTGTACTACTGCACTCTCCCTCCTGATCACTTGGCTATGTCAGGCCTAGGTCAGTGCCGACTTCTCTTATTGTTAGTGTTTTGTCAGTCTTGTTTGAACAAAATAGTTTTTGTGAAAAATTCAGTACAACAAATTTTCAAGTTAGTCTGTGCCTAAATTTACTGGTTGACAATATAAGAATTTTTTTTTACAAAGTTACGAGCAGCATTGTGAAGTCCAAATTGTAAATAGTTATTTTATTCACTTAAAATAAAAATATGGAAGTTTTTAAAAATATGGCAAAAGAATTCAATATTACACCCTCTTTGTTTTCCATATTCTTGAATGAATCATGTGCCCTCCTCTTCCGGGGTACATGCAACTGGGTACAGCAGTCCTACAATGCTTCGCACACAGATACAAAAACCAAATGACGTTACAATTATGAATTTCGATATATTTAGTTACTCTTACCCCCCCCCCTGCGCCTCCGTAGCCAGGTGGGAAGGAGCAGCAGTGCGTAGCACACGCTTCTTGATTAAACCGGGGTTCAAGCCCGTCACCACCAAATACGGAGGATGCGGAAAGGTCAGGGAATGACCACCGCATATCCCGGAGCAATATGGCCTTAGTTGCTAATGCTCCTAAAAACCAAACAACCCCCCCCCCTCTCTCTCTTATTTTGTAGATTTTAAAAAATATTCAAATCTAAGAAAACACAAAAAGCAAATTGGGAGGCAGTGACAAAATAGGCCTTGTTTTTTTCATGATTTTAAGCTCTTTTTCTCTTACATTCACATAGGCAGTTTACTCAGTTTAGCCAATAAAGTATCAGAAGTAGTAATTGAATTCCACTTTGGTGCTGGTTAACACAGGAATTAAAGTTTAATTCCTATGTTAACTAGCACCAACTAACTGCTAACGGTGGGGAAATATTTTAACATTAAAACCTAAATTTGACATATCGGTATGGTGAAAAGTAACATAATTGTGTTTATTATTTCTGAATGTGTCGTATTTCTTGTAAATAAAACATGTTTTCAATAATACTCTGAAAAATAGTTTTACTGTGGTGTAGTACATGTATTTTGTCATTTTATTTATTTATTACTGATTTTAAAGGTCAATATTTAAGTAAAATAAATCAGAAATTACTACTTCTACATACTATATTATAAAATTGCAGGAGAATTTATTTGAAGAAATTACAAATAATAATTCTTTTGAATAATTTCTTAGTGATATTCATTGGAACAAAATTTTGAATGAATGAAATAATTTGAGCCTCCATGAATTTTATTGTAACAGGATTTTACTGTAAGTTTCTTTTAACTTTCCTTATCCATGAGGCCCCGGGTGCCAAGCGAATGTGATTGAGCGTTTTCTCTGTGCTTAAAAAGTGATTTATATAAAAGCGATTTAAAGTTATATTAAGTTACTGTCCTTAAGAAATTTATTTTTTATATCAGCTACTGTCACAAAAAGTACTTGTACAGAGCAAGAAAGAAAAGCTACCTTTCTTTATTTTTCATACTTCTTTTACTAACACTTAATACTCTACGCTTGGTCACACCGGGCACTGCTCCTGCCTCCCCGTGGCGGGGCCGGAAGTCTTGGCAGAAAAGCTCATCTGCCAAGGACTAAAAGGAGCAAACATGGATCAACATGCCTTTCCGCCTCTCGAGCCGACAAGCTCTCGGCAAGAGTTAGAAAATGATTGTAACACGTCGCAACCCAAGAGGATGAAAACCACTTCCTCAGCGACAAATTGTCCTGCATTTCTAATAATGCACTCTCTTACAGATCAGCCTCTCAGTAAACTCTCTCCGTTCCTTATCCAGAAACACCTGGAAAGTCTGGCAGGATCTCCTAAGACAGTCAAGAGGCTACAATCAGGCGACCTTCTATTGGAAACAGTGAATTGTAAACATTCAGAGAAACTGCTTAAACTTACAAGCTTTGCTGGAATTCCAGTAAAGGTTTCTCCCCATGCTACCCTAAATACATCTAAGGGCGTTATATCCAGCTGGGATCTATTGAATGTCATGGAGGAGGAGATAACAAAAGAGCTTCAAGATCAAAATGTCATTGCTGTGAAAAGAATCATGGTGAAAAGAGAAAATATACTCACACCAACAAGGAATATTATTCTAACTTTTAACACGCCAAATCTACCACCATCGATAAAAGCAGGCTACCTACTCTGCCGCATTAGACCATATATTCCTAACCCATTGAGATGTTTTAAGTGCCAGAAGTATGGCCACTCTCAAACGGCGTGCAGAGGAAACCAGGTTTGTCCTAATTGTGGGTCCGCTGACCACACCCAAAGTGACTGCTTGGCAAAAGAAATGACTTGTCCCAACTGTAAGGGAAGCCATCCTGCCTACTCAAGGACATGTGACAGATGGAAAACTGAAAAGCAAATCGTTAAATATAAGATAGAAAATAAAGTGAGCTTTCAGGAAGCATGGAAATTAATTGCTCCCAGTATGAATAAACGTACGTATGCCAATATTATGCAAAAATATCAATCAGTAGCCACCCAAACTGATGTTACAGTCCCTTCTACCACCTTAATCTCTGACTGGGCTCGAACTGTTCTCTCTCATCAACAGTCCAATGTCCCAAAACAGTTGAACCAGGCAAGTAATACTGCACTTACAGTACCAGCTACATCTCCTTCTCCTCCCCCAGTGATTTCTTCTATATCGAATAATCGTAACTCAAATTTAAAAAAGAATATCCAAGAAACGTCTATGGATACCATTGACTCATCCAGACAGGAAGAACCGATCTTAGAAATATATGCGGAAGAAGAAATGGACACCGGTCGACCATTATTCCCAAAAAAAGACAAACCAAGGCCTGAACGTCACAAGACAGTTACATTAAAAAAATAGTCAGAAGCAGCTTCTTCTACTAAACATCAGTAATGCCTTACATTCTACAATGGAATTGTAGAGGATTTCGTAGCAACCTTAATGACATTCAATTCTTAATTAACCGCTACTCTCCAGTTGGTTTCTGTCTACAGGAAACCTATCTAACTGCACAAATTTCCACCAACATAAAGAACTATGCCATCTATCGGCGTGATCATAATAATTCAAATACTGCCCGTGGGGATGTGGCCATCTTAGTCAGCTCAAATATCCCGACCAAGCAAATTGTTTTGCAAACTACAATTGAAGTTGTCGCCGTACGTTTGATAACCAGATTGCTTTAACACTGGTATCAGTCTATCTCCCACCAAGTCATACCTTCTCTTACCAAGATCTTGAAAACCTGCTAAGGCAATTAGTACCCCCGTCTGTCTCTTGGGTGATTTCAATGGCCACAACCCCTTATGGGGATCGACAAAATTAGACATACATGGCCGCTTAATTGAAACCTTTCTGGATAAGGAAAACCTTACTGTTCTTAATACTGGTGCACCTACTCACATACAACTACCAACTGGACAAACCTCTGCAATCGATCTATCAATATGTTCCCCGATTCTGTTTCCAATTATAGAATGGTCTGTTATGGACGATCCCATGGGCAGCGACCATTTTCCGATTATTTGCGACCTGCTCACTGCACAACCACCATTAGTCATACCCTGCAGGAAATGGAAGTTCTCTCAAGCAAACTGGGTCAAATTTCAATCAGTTGTCACCCTGGATGAACAATATATACGAACACAGTCAATAGATGAAGCCACAGAGTATATCACTTCACATATAAAATCTGCAGCTAAATGTTCAATTCCATTGTCGAATCCCCAATCCCGACGGCACCTTAACTATTGGTGGAATCAAGAATGCACAATAGCTAAGAAGTTAAAAAATAAAGCGTGGAATTTATTTTGTAGATCCCCAACCACTGCTAATCTTATCAATTACAAGAAACTAAGAGCAAAAGCACGTCGCACTCAAAGAGAAGCAAAGAAAAATTCTTGGATTCGGTTTGCATCTACCATAAACAGAAACACTAACTCCAGGTTAATATGGAAGAAAATCAGGCAGATTTCCGGAAAATTTCCAACCACCCCTTCAATTCTTTCATGGAATGGGCAAGAACTATCTGCTCCTGAAGACATTGCAAATGCCTTGGCTAAAACTTTTGCCGAAGTTTCTGCGGCATCAAATTATTCTCCGGATTTCCAGAAAATAAAGACCAAGACTGAACAACGAGCCATCAACTTTCGAACCTCAGTTTTCTTTCCGTATAATCAGCCTCTTCAATATCATGAACTTATACATGTCATTAAAACAACACGCAACAGTGCCGCTGGACCAGATGGAATCTCTTACATTATGTTACAAAACCTTGGTGACAGAAATTTACAAACACTGCTGGTCTATTATAACCGGATATTTATGGAAAACATTTATCCCAGCTCTTGGCATCATGCCACAGTTCTTGCCTTTTTGAAACCCGGTAAAGATCCTACCAGTCCTAACAGTTATAGACCTATTTCTCTATCCAGTTGCCTCGGTAAATTACTTGAAAAAATGATCCATAATCGCCTTGTTTGGATCATCGAAACGCAACAACTAATTAGCAATAATCAGCATGGCTTTCGAAAGAACAGGTCCTCCTTAGATCTCATGATCAAAGCTGAGTTTGCAATTCGTAATGCCTTTGTGAAAAATGAACATCTTGTTATGGTTTCCATAGACATAGAAAAGGCATTTGATACTACCTGGCGTCGTGGCATTCTCAGTGACCTCCATGCTCTAGGTCTACGAGGCAACCTTCCTATATTCATCAGGAACTTTCTCAGGACTCGTTCGTTCCAAGTTCAATACCGCAACTCGCTTTCTATGACATTTTTACAGGAAGAAGGAGTGCCACAAGGGTCCATACTGAGTGCAACCCTGTTTGCCCTAAGAATCGATTCCATCACAAAAGATCTTCCAAATAGTGTTGAGACCTACCTTTATGCCAATGATCTCTCTATTTCTTGCCATTCTCTGAATATGAGATCCATTGAACGGCAGCTGCAGATATCTTTAAATAAAGTCCAAAGGTGGGCAGAGTTAAATGGCTATCATCTATCACAGCAGAAAACTGTTGCAACCCACTTTTGTAATCAACGGAAAATGCATACAGATCCTGAACTTCAGATGCAAAACTTTACCGTTCCAGTGACTAACAACATCAAATTCTTGGGATTAATCCTTGACAGGAAACTGAATTTCCTTGAGCACATTAAATCTGTGCATATATCCTGCCTCAAAAAGCTGAACATACTAAGAGCTTTATCTGCCTTGTCTTGGGGAGCAGATCGTACATCTTTGTTGCTCTTATATAGAGCATTGATCAGATCCCGATTGGATTATGGTGCTCCTCTTTATGATTCCGCCCGTAAGAGTACATTGAAATGGCTGGATCCTATACAGCATAGCGCATTGCGGATTGCACTTGGTGCTTTCAGGACATCTCCTACTCATAGTTTGTACATTGAAGCTGATGAGCCCCCCCTTCACCTCCGCAGAAAAACGCTGCTTCTAAAGTATGCAGCCCGAATACAAAATTGTGCTCATCATCCTGTTCAGCCATACCTCTTTAATCCACCACTTCAAAACCTCTATAGAAATAAACCCAGTAAAATAAGACCAGCAGGCTTACGCCTCATTGAGTTAATGCAGAGTTGGAATGTTCAAATTTTCAACAGGCAACATTTAATGAATTACTCCCAACCGCCACGGACTCCGCCTCCTCAGTTATATTTGGATACTTATCTTGATAAATGGGGAAAGAATCGTCTACCAACACTCAATATGCAACAACTCCATGCAAGCCATATTCAGAAATACGTTGATTTTTTGCCCATATATACTGATGGCTCCAAATCACATTCAGCCGTTGGAGCAGCGGCAGTATTTCCCTCTACTATCATCTCAGCTGCCCTTCCACCTGAGTACAGCAGCTTCTCCGCAGAACTTCATGCAATAAAATTAGCTTTAGAAAACCTGAATCTCAACCCATCTGTAAAATATGTTGTATACACAGACTCTCTCAGCTCAATAACTGCAATGCAAAACTCCTCCTACAAGGCTCATCCTGTGTTAAATCAAATCGGAAGACTCCTATTACAAGTTGAAGAACGTCATCAATCAGTGACCTTTTGCTGGATCCCAGCACATTCGGGGATAAAAGGTAACAAACTTGCTGATGAAAATGCTAAAAATCCGTCAACCTTTGATTTAACTTCCAGTCCGGTTCCAGCCTCTGACTACTGTCACATCATACGAACAGCAGGTTTCGCGAAGTGGAAAGAGCTATGGCACACACAAAAGAATAATAAACTCTATCAGTTGAAACAGGATCCAAAGCATTGGCGCTCTAGCACCAAAACAGTGCGAAGAGAAGAAGAAGAAGTGGTTCTTGCACGGGCACGTATTGGACACACATATCTGACCCACCTCCATCTGCTCAGAGGCGAAGATCCTCCTCAATGTCCATACTGTTCAGAAAATTTAACAGTCAAACATATTCTGATTGACTGCACTTAATATCAACAGGACAGAACATCCGTCCTGTGTTCCCTGAGAAATCTACTAGAACCAATGACATTGCAACATATTATTGGAGATGATGCAAACATCAACGAGTTTTTCTCTTATCTGAAAATAATTGGACTTTATGATAAATTCTAAAATATCTCTGTAAACGCAACCAAGCTGTTATGCCTAAATTATGTTTTTAGCTATGCTTAAATTTTGTGTTTAGCATTTTCATGTGAATAGGCGCATTATAGCCACAGCAGCTTATGCGCCGATAAACCCCCATAACACACACACACACACACCTTATCCATGATAAATATTTTACCTTACTGTGAACCATACATCCATCAGCTTATGGAAAGAGTGTTAAGTAATCACTATTTCATAACAAAGCCTATTGTGAGCACCTTAAGTGAACTTTTACTATTTTTAATTTCTGGTAGCCTCATTTTTTAAAATGTATTTGAACTGATTTTTTTTCCACACTTAATTAGTAAGTCATTGAAACTGTGTTGGTAGAATCACTTACTGATGTACAAGTCTTTTTGGCTAAGTGAATGCTGCGAGAGAAGGGGTTCATATCACACCATGAATATATAGTTTCTATTCATTTAGGCATAATGAAGTGGTCATGCCTAAATGAAAATCACTGTTGAAATGGTCACTGTTGGAGTCACTGGTGTATACTGTACTTGTAATGCACTGGTAATATGAAATTGCTCATTGCTAACATCTAGTTGTCTATTTTATTTAATTATCATTACCTATTCACAAAATGTACCTGTAAAAGAAGAAAGCAAGTACTGTCTATGTTAAGTAGATGCCTACCTAGATTTTTAACTTTTCACTCTAATTAGTGAATGTGAATTGAAATTACTTTGTAATTGTACTTTTGTATCATGTTGTGATCAATGAATATTTTATTCTTTAGGAAATTAAGCAAATATGGAAGGAAAATAAAAAAATCATTAAGTTTTGGTAAGTTTATTAATACTAATAATTACAGAGTTTCACAGTCAAGTTTCTGTATTTCTTTTTCCTCTCACCCACACATCTCCTACCTGCCTCTCTTTACCCATTAATCCAAAATTTTAATGTATATAATTAAACTGTAATAATGAAATATTGTTTTGACATCCCTCAGGGCCAAAAGAAATGCTGTTTGTTTTGTTCTGCAAAATTAGAAGATCCAGTTTAATCCATCAATTTCATAAAATATTTCACCAAATGTTCATTTAAGTTTGTATGTATGTATGCATATGCAGGCTGATCTGATTAATAATGGCTGGTTTTTTTTAGATTTTTTAAATAGTATAACTGTATGTTGCAGCCACTCCCCGATTAAAGTAAGGGTTGCATTCCATGGAACTCTATGTAAGTTGGAATTTCTCCCATGCTTGTGCAACACTCGCAACTGTGCTCGCTGAATTGATTGAATCAAAAAAGAAATGTTCGACAAACATGTGAATAGAATTATTTATTGTATTTATTCAGTTTTTTATCTCGTGCACAGGAAAAATTACAAAAGAGTGCAATATTAGTAAAGTAATAAGAGGCGTTTACCTCAGTATAGTATGTAGAACACTTCCGTGTGATACCCTCCAGAAATTAAACCGGAAAAAACGAAAAAATCGACAACTTACCGGTACATTAGAGTAAAATATAAATAATTAAATAATCAATTAAGACAAAGAATCTAACGAAAATATTCAAAACGATTTTCCTTCCTGAAGCTGACAACGCTTTTCGACCGTATGTCGTGATCACAGGAATGAAAATTACTGAATCGGGTTAAACCTGAAACTTAAATAGTGATTATTTGTCTTTGCGCATGAGCGTAAAGGTCCACGCATCGGAGATCAAATATGGCCGCCGAACATTAACAGAATTCTCGTGTAATTTAATTTCAACAGTTTCTGCGATTAGTAGTCGCGTATAATTACGTTGAATGTTAAGTATTTTGGCCTCGTTAAATAAAAAAGTATGTTTTTCGTTAGTGGCATGAAAGGCTAATTCTGATGCTGCTGAACGAGAAGCACGAACTGAAGCTTCATGTTGATTTACACGAATATTAAGAGAAAATCGCGTCGAACCTTGGTAAGACGAGTCGCAATCACCGCAAGAAATGTATACCGGATCATTAATTTGTGTTGCGAATGCGGAAAGAACCGAGCGATTGTTCAGTATAGTGTGTAACTTCCGTATTGGCCTAGCTACAATTTTAAATTCGGTATCTTTAAAGAATCTGTTAAGCTGTTTGTGCCATTGTTCAACATATGGGACAGAAATCACCAATCAACAATATTACTATTGTTGATTGGTGTAGTATTTTGTCCTTAGCCTGTACCCTAATTCGGTTTATTGTGGTAATGGAATAACCCCTGTTTAAGAATCTGCTAGTTAATATTTGTATTTCTGAGACCAAAGCAGATTCCGTCGTTGAATATTTATAGGCATTTAGAAATTGATTAAAGATAATCGATCTTTTGTTGGTGAACGGGTGATAGCTATTATAATGTAGAAGCATACCGGTGTTTAAATAAATTGTATTTTATTAGAGTCCCGGGTAAGCGTGAAATTTAGAAAGTTTAATGACTTTGTATCCATATCCTCCCTTTCCAATGTAAATTTGAGTCTAGAATGATTATTATTAAACGAATGTAAAATGTCTTGGATAGTACTACTATTGGTAATAACTAGAACATCGTCTAAATACCTCCCATAGTATGTGATACGGGGTCGAAAAGGTGTCAAATGTATATGCTCAATCGTTGAGAGATAGATCTCTGACATTAAGCCACTCAGGCTCAAACCCATTGGTAATCCAAAAATTTGTTTGTACACCTTGTCTCGAAAGGTGATGTAGTTGGCCTCAACTAACAGTTTAATTAAGTGAAAAATTTCCTTAATAGGTAGCTTCGTATAATTAATCGGTGTCGAGTTTTTATTTAACATATCCCAAATAATATCTAATGTGTACTCAACGTTTACATTTGTATATAACGAGGTAACATCTAGTGAGAATAAATTGTCATTGTCGCCGAGTCTACAGTCTTTAAGATTATTAAATAATGCATCGTAGTTCTTAATCCCAAATTGTATTACCTGTCTGAAGGGTTTTATAATGTTATATACATGTGTGGCTAAGCATGAAAATGCCGAGTTCCTGTAGGAAACAATAGGTCGAATAGGAAATCCAGTCTTGTGTAATTTTACCTGACCGAAAAGTGCAGGAATATTGTATGTTCTGGACTTCAATTCCTTTAACTGAACCATAGTAATGTAGTCATTTTTTCGATACGTGGTTAACGTTTTATTGTATTGATTGACCAAATTGGTAAACAGTGCTGGGTCTACTTCACGATAAGTGGAGGTATCTGACACAACTGAATCTAACTTATTAATATAATCATGTTTATCTAGTATTACCACTGTATCTCCTTTATCTGCCCTCTGTATAATAATGTCCTTATTTCCCCGAAGTTCACGTAAAGCTGAACTGTCATGTGTATTCAATTTAGGAAGTCGCGTTTCTTTTATGTTATTCACTACTTGGTTAACTTGTTGAATAAATACATCTTTTTGTGGAACATTACGAAGTCCAAATTCAATACCAATTACGCATTGTTTTTTAGGTAGTTTTCGAGGTGGTAAATTATAATTTAGTCCTTTGGATAAAAGTGAAATCTGGTCCTGCGATAGTGTACACGAGGAAAGATTTGTAACCTGTTGATATGTCGGTTCGTTGAATACTGGGTGAGGGGGTGTTCGTGAACTAGCTGATATATTCTGTGGTAGTACGTTGTGTGTCTGTGGGGGGGGTTGTCACCCAACTCGTATGAACTTGGTCGCAAGCCTGCGACAATGTGTTAGAATTTGCATGAACGTGTGTCTTGACCTATCCGATAATGTTTGCAACTTATTAACGTGTCTGTTTTTTGTTCATTTTTTCATTTTTTCCGGTTTAATTTCTGAAGGGTATCAGACGGAAGTGTTCTACGTACTATATTGAGGTAAACTCCTCTTATTATTTTACTAATATCATTATCAACGTAGAACATTATCTCGTAACAATTTTTCTCACCATCTACTGCAGACAATGCCTGAGCAAATGTTGTGCGTAAATAGTATGCTTTTAAATTCGAAATAACACCCTGATCCATAGGTTGGATGAGAGAACTCATGTTTGGCGGCAGAAATATGACTCTCATGTTCAAATTGAAATCATCTAGATACGTAGGGTATCCAGAAGCATTATCTAATAGTAGCAAAATCTTGAAAGTAATGTTGTCTTTACAATATTTTTCAACCTCAGGAATGAAGCAGCATTTAAACCAATCCTCAACGTGAGATATTGTTATCCATGCTCTCTGGTTCGATTGGAAATGCAAGGGTAGGTGGCTTTATCGATGCCCTTAAATGCACGAGGATTTCCAGAATGGTAGTGGTATTAATCTGTGATCTCCCGCTGCATTAGCCCCAAGCAAGAAACCTGGCATTGTCTTTTCCTCTTTGGCAATGTATGTTCGATCTGGCATTTTTTTTCCAATACAGAGCAGTCTTGTCAACATTAAAAATTTGCTGCATTGAATAGCTGCCTTCATCAATAATTTTTTCCAGCACATCACAAAATTTCTCTGCAGCTGCAGAATCCGCACTGGTGACTTCACCGCATTCTTTAATGTTTTGGAAACCAGCACAATGCTTGAATCTATTAAACCACCCATTGCTTGCCACGAACTTGGCTTGGGGTTCGCCGTACTTATCCTTAATATCTTCATAAATACTTGTTGCTTTTGCTTGAATGGCCATTGGACTCAGGGGCACTTGCTTCTGAATCTGATTTTCCATCCATATTATTAATAGCTGTTCCATCTTCGATATAGCACCTGAGCTTGATAGGTGGAACAGAACTATGGTATGTCTGCCCTTGGCAGACATACCATAGTTCTGTTCCACATAGGGTGATATTGTTGTACACATTGGCATAATGATATTAAGAGTAGGAGACTGGCAGAATTACTTAACAAGTACAGGTCAAGAAAAAGCAATGAGTTAAGGTTGAATTTGAAAGTGTCTGCAATTCTGCCCAGACACCATAGGAGGGAGTATATGATGAGAGCCTTGTCGATCAATTCGGCCCTGGAAAGATTGTGCAAGGCACAAGGGGCAGAATTTTTTTCAGCCTGGACTGTACTTGTTAAAAGGAGAGACTGCTTCTACAGGGATGGGATACACTTAAATAGAAAGGGTGCAAGAATATTTGCTGATGTTATTGAGGTAGTGTTAGGTGGATCAGAACACTGCTAGCTTGGGGAGATACAAAGACTAATAGATAAAAGTAGCCACTGGCAGAGGTGAAAGTGATTCTTGCACTGCTTCTATTGGAATGAGCAGAAGACTGAAAAACAAGATACAGGATATTTTAGAGACTGCTGGGAGTCATTGCGGTACAAGTAAACACATGGGTTGTGTTGGGTAGCTAAGAATAGAAACAGGTGCATGTATACTTGCGTGTACACCAATGCTAAGAGTTGGGTAAATAAATTTGATGAATTTGAGGTATTGCTCAAAGCATCAAAGGCGGATATCAGAGACTTGGTTTCACACAGATATAAGGAATGCAGAACTGGAATTTGGGGAGTACAGCCTCTACAGAAAGGATAGACAGGATAGGAAGGGAGGAGGGGTTATGCTATTAGTTAAGAAACACATAAAATCCAAGGAAGTGAAGCCAGTCGACATACTTACTAGACACTGCTGGACAGTGCAGTGTCTAGTAAGTTTGGTGTGACATAAGCATTGGGAGATCAAAATTGAGAGTAGGCATGTGCTATAGGCCTAATAACTCTGATGAGTATAATAAGAAACTGAACAGAGAAATAGAGTGGGCCAGTACATCAGAGAGTCTTATAGTGGGGGATTTTAATTTCCTAGATATTGACTGGAATTTGTGGGTTGGTCACTCACACACTAGCAAGGCTTTTGTTTATTTATTGGATGATTATTTTCTACACCAGCATGTTCGGGAGGCAACTAGAGGCAGTAATACTCTTGATGTGATTATCAGTAGTGATTCTTCATGCATTAAGAATCTGCAGATAAAGGAACCACTAGGTGGCAGTGATCACAGTGTGCTGAAGTGGGATTTTCTCAAAGAGGTAACTACCATCAGGGGTAAAGGGAACAGTTATTGCTTTCGTAAAGGCGACTACGATGGTCTGAGACAATATTTAAATTCTATACAGTGGGACCAACTGATGATACTACCAACAGCAAATTCAAAATGGCAAGCATTCAAAGAACTTATCTTGGAAGTTACTAGGCTTTACATACCAACTAAGAAATATTGTTCAAGGTTGAGGCCTAAATGGATGTGAGATGAACTAATGAGACATATGACAGAGAAGAAAATGCATGGGATACATATAAATTAATACGTGACACATAAGCCTATGATAGATACAAGTTGATATGTAACCAAGTTACAAACGAGGTTAGGCAGGCAAAGGCAGATTACAAGAAATCCTTGGCAAGGGATGCAAAGAAAAACAGCAAAGAGTTCTTTACTTATGTAAACTCTAGAAGGAAGGGGATGAATCAGATTGGTCCACTTGATATAGATGGGTCAACTGTTGATGATCCTGCTCAGGTAGCTACAAATTAAATGAATATTTTGCATTGACATTCACACGTGAGGAGTTATTCAGCGAGGGGAATGCCAGGTGTGTATTCAACTCTGGCAATAAGCTAGAGAATCTTGTAATAACTGAGAGTAAAGTGGAGGAGAAATTGTTGACGATAAACACAAGAAAGGCACCTGGGGTGGATGGGATCTATCCAGTTATATTAAAGGAGGCAGCAAAGGAAGTAAGCAAACTCTTAGCCATAATTATGAGAGCTTCCTTGGACTCAGAGGAGGTACCCATAGACTGGAGATGTGCAAATGTGACCCCAATTCACAAAGGAGGATCAAAGGCTGACACAAGTAATTATAGACCTGTGAGTTTAACTTCTGTTCCAGGAAAATTAATGGAGGCACTGGTTAAAGAAGCACTGCAAAATCATCTAGACAAGACTTCAGTTATAGCTTGGACACAGCATGGTTTTGTTAAGGGGAAGTCTTGCTTGACCAATTTGATTGGCTACTATGATGCAGTCACAAAAGAACTGGATGCCAGGAATAACTTTGATATTATATACTTGAATCTTAGAAAGGCTTTTGATACTGTTGCACATGGAAGACTGCTGCACAAATTGGAGTAGTATGGCATTGGAGGCAAATTTCTGCTATGGATAAAGGGGGTGGTTGAGGAGGAGAAGACTGAGAGTGGTAATGAATGGACACTGCTCATCGTGGACTAATGTTATGAGTGGAGTCCTCAGGGTTGGGTCCATTATTGTTTTCTGTATTTATAAATGATACTGATGATGGTGTATCAAGCTGAATATCCAAGTTTGCAGACGAGACAAAGGTTGGCAGGGTTGTCAAGGACACTACTGACACTATGCTGCTGCAACAGGATCTGGAAAGGTTGAGCAGATGGGCTGAGAGGTGGAAATGAAGTTTTAACATTGACAAATGTAAAGTAATACCTATGGGAAACAGTAACCCAAGAGTAATGTATCAACTCTGTGGTATTACACTGACAGTGGTAGAGAATGAAAAGGACCTGGGGGTGATTGTGCAGGCAGATATGAAGTTCTCTGAGCAGTGCAGACTGGCTGGAAGAGTAGCTCATGGTGTCTTGTCAATGATATACAGGAATTGTTCTAGCAGGGATAAGGTGGTGATTATTCCCTTGTATACGGCAATGGTCAGGCCACACCTTGAGTACTGTATACAGGTCTGGAGGCCTCATTTCAAGAAGGATGTAGAGCTGCTGGAACGAGTACAGAGAAGGGCAACAAGATTAGTGAATGGAACAAAGGGGTACTCTTACGAAGAAAGGCTTAAGTTTTGCAAATTACAGTGTCTGGAGACTAGGCACCAGCGAGGTGATCTGAGATATAGGTGTATACATCCTTGAATGGTTTGAGCATGCTCAATGCTGATGGGATTTTTCCTCTTGCTCAGAATAATCACCTGAGATGGCATAAATTCAAATTGAGGAAAGGCAGATGTAGGATAGATGTGCAGAAATTTGCCCTTAGCCAGTGGGTAGTTGGTTGGTGGAACAGACTTCCATCCCTTGTCGCGGAAGTTGATAGCCTAAATAAGTTTAAGGCTCAGCTGGACAGGTATTTCGAATGAACGGAGGGGTGAAATGGAAGTGGTTTTTTTTTTTTTTTTTTTTTTGGCTGATGCTGCATAAGTTTGCTTTCTTGCATCATATGCCTCTACTAATGCTAATACGCCTTAATCCATGAGTTTTAAGAGAGGCATTGTGTTAGGTAAAAGAAAGCATATTTTTAGATTTTCATTGAGATCAGAAATTTCAGGTGGCTGTCCTGGTGCATTGTGTAAAAGCAACAAAATTTTTAACTCCATCTTTACAGTAACATTCAACTGTCAGACAAAATAATTTATGAACCATCCTGTAAACAATTCTCTTGTAATCCATGCTTTCTTACTGTATCACCAAATTACAGGCAGTATGCTTTTTACACAACCCTTTAATGCTCTTGAGTTTTCTTCTCTGAACACGAGTAGAGGCTTCAGTTTAAAATCCCCAGATGAAGTGTTAAATGATCTTTTGATGCCTTATATCCAAGTTGGGTCTTTTCATTTTCAGCTAAAAAAGTTCATTTTTTCCTAGAACAGTCCAGTTTTGTTGACGTTAAAAATTTGTGTGTCCTTGTAGCCATCTTCTTCGATGATGTCTTTCAATTCATTGGGAAATCTTGAAATAGCTCTTTGTTTGCACTTTCACTTGAGATACAAACGTTGTGAAGCCCTGTATGGTTTTTAAAGTGGAAAAACCAACACAACTAGCTTTAATACTACTTTAGTCTCCTCCTCCTCTTCATTTTCTTCTTTTTCCTGCAGAGTGTTATAAAGGCTCATGGCTTTCGCTTGAATGATGTTTTGGCTCAAAGGAATTCTCTTTTGATTACAATCTTCTCTCCATATTAATAAAAGACATTCTGTATTAATCAATAGCAAACTTCTTTGCTTAGGTATCACTTTCATCATGTAAGATGCTATAGAAATTTCCTGCTCTTTATACTGATCCTTCTTTCGAATAATCATTTGCATTGATTCCATTTTCCTGTATTATTTTAGCATACAATGCACCATCTTCATGGCACTTGATAATATCAAGTTTTTTCCTAATGTAAGACATTTAAGTTTAGTAGTTCTACCACTTTCATTACTTTTTCTTTTTTGATTTGTTGTTTCGTGTTTAAATGGGTAAAAATAAATTGCGAAATGAAAAGTTTGAAAAGCTATCACATCATCTCGCCAGGATGGAATTAAGAATACGGAACACTTTTGCATGTTGCCGCTGACTGCCTGAGGGGAGCTATTGGCACATCTGCATGAGACAACAGTATTGGCACCACAGCATGTACATACACGTACCTAGGCTAATGAATGAGTTTTAATATGTACAGTAAATTTTCGACTTAAACTTAATTGAAAAACATGTTATAGTGAAACCCATGCTTTTTGAAGCCGTGCTAAGTGAGGTATTGCTGTATATATATTTTACCACAGACAATTGGTTAATCAGAACAAAATGGCCAAGGAGTGACACAGTAATGTTGCAACAGATACTTCAGAAGCTAATAAGGTAAGAAATATATTATGTGAAAATACACAAACATTATTTCAAGTGTAGTGCAACCAATTTCTGGTAGAGAAACATCATTATTCCAAATCAAAAGGAATGAAAAAGAACAGAAAATATCGAGAGGAATTTATGAAGTACAGCTTCACTTACAGTGTTGTTGATGATGAGCAGTGTTGTGTTGCGAAAATCTGGCTAACGAAAGCATGAAACCTATTAAATTAAAAATACGCTTACATGCCAAACATCCAGAGCTAATGAAACAGACTGAATCCTTTTTCAAAAGACATGCCAATGCCATACAAGGTCTGAAATCTTTCATGAAGAACCATATGGCAGTTCCTTGTATGAGCATCGTTGGAAGAAGTTTCACATTTAATAAGAAAAAATTTGAAATCACATACTATTCCTGAATCTCTTGTTCTCCCTGCTGCAATAAAAATAATTTCAATTATACATGGAGAAAAGTACAGCAACAATTTAAAAACCATTCCTTTGTCCAGGGACAGTCTTGTGGCATATTAGTTATTGTGGACAACATAAAATTCACTTTATTAAATCAATTCACTTTATTAAATCAATTCAGGCCCCAAGTGCCAAGCAAATTCCAAGTCAAGCATTCAAAGTGCAATTTATATAGCAATCTTTCTCAGCGATAAAAGTTCATTTTCAAACAAGTTCTACACTTGAAAGTCACAAATAAGAACAGAGAAAGGAAATTCACCTTTCCGTTTAATTACATATATTTTTTTACTAACCACTTGGCCTCCTTGTGGCACTGTTCCTGCCTCTCCGTGGCAGGGCTGGAAACCTGGTAGGGAATGTTAATTCATGTCATAGTCATGGTTAGTTCCTTTTTGCCCTGGGGGCAAAAAGGAACTAACCATAGACTATGATGATTGTCCTGCACTTGAGCAGCCCAGGCACTCATCCAGTACTGTCAGCGATGCTGACCATGAAATTACCTATGATGCAACAAAATCTAAGACTGTGCAAAGGAACAAAACAGTGGGAATGCCTATCATACCTGTTGTTTCCTTATCTTACATTCTCTCTCAGACAAATCTATGAGAGCACTCTCTCACCATTTCTTATATAGAAATGCTTAGAAAATTGGCGGTTCACTCAAAATGGTGAGAAGACTGAGATCTGGAGACTCCTTGGTAAAAACAGTGTACACATTCTGAGAGACTGCTGAAACTAACAAAATTTGGTGGACTACCTGTTCAAGTCACACCACATGCAACATTAAATACTTCCAAGGGAGTAACTGCAGGTGGGATCTGATGAACATAACACAAGCTGGACTAGTTTAGGAACTCAAACATCAGAAAGTGATACAAGCCAAATGCATCATGATCAGGAAAGATGGAGATCTTATTGTCACCTGCAACATCATCCTGACATTCCAAACACCTGTCTTACCATCTAGTGTAAAAGCTGGCTATCTCAACTGCCGAGTACGACCCTTTATTCTGAATCTTATAAGATGCTACAAGCACCAAAAATTTGGTCATGTGCAAATGGCTTGCCGAGGAGATCCAGTCTGTCCAAACTGTGGATCAAAAGAACATTTGCAAAGAGACTGTGATGGCAAAACACTGCACTGTCCAAATTGCAAAGGTGCACATCCAGCTCCAAATCATATGCCCTTTGGAACCGAAGTATCAGTTCCCCCCAACCATATCGATTGCAGATTGGGCCCAATCTATACTGTCACCATCGATGAAACAGACTCCTAAGGAGCAAAAGGTAGTAGATAGAGCCAACAAGACCCCAATCACAGTTCCACCAAAGACCATTACAGCACATAGACCATCAAATATTACAATATCGAAAAGGGACTCAGCTCCAAATAGGAAGACAAATATTATCACCTTAGTAAACTGGCACACTATGGCCATAGTTGCCGATGTGCCCAATAAATCCCGAAACAAACAAACATTAGTAAACATGGACAATGCTAATAATGATGACCCAAATGAACCTATCCTAGACCTTCACGTAGAAGATGACATGGACACTGCACGCCCAATCTTTCCAAGAAGAGAGAAAGTGAAACTCGATCACCATAAACAGCCTGGGAATAAAAAAGAATCAGAATCATCCTTATGTAACAAAACCAAATAATGCATCAACTCATACAGTGGAACTGTAGAGGAATTCGCAGTGACGTTGATGATATCCACAAGTTAATTGATCATTATCATCCTGTAGGCATCCGCCTACAAGATACAAATTTATGTGTTAAATTTGTATCTTTGTATCTCTCTCTCTCTCAGTTAAGAATTATGCACTTTTTAGGAAAGACAGAACTGCTACAAATAATGCTCACAGAGGGGTAACCATACTCCTAGACTCAAGAGTACCTTGCAGACACATTCCTTTACATCAAAGCTGTTGCAACACGTACGGTGATTGGTATTACTTTCACACTTGTCTCTATCTACTTATTGCCCCTATACCATCCATGAACTCAAAGATCTTATTCTGCGATTGCCAACCCCTATCTGTTTATTGGGCGACTTCAATGGACACCGTCCATTGTGGGGTTCTCCCAATGCAGATGGATGAGGACAACTCATCAAACTGCCTGCTGACAGACAAACCATAACTATACTAAATACTGGCTCGCCAACTACATCCAACTCTCTACAAGTACAACCTCTGCTAGAGATCTCTCCATCTGCTCTCTGTCCTTCTTTCCTAGTATTGAGTGGATGGCCCTTGACAAACTGCCAAGTAGTGATCACTTCCCATTAATATATAAAATTCAAACAGCACATTCCATAATTTCAGAAAACTAAGTAAAATGGAAATTTTCCAAAGCAGATTGGGTAAGGTTCATTTCCTGTGTATCCTTTGATGATCAGATCATTGAAACCTGTCCTGTTGACACAGTTACCATTCAAATACTGGCTGCTGCAGCTATTGCTATTCCACAATCACAGCAAACCATCCAAAGAACCATAAATTATTGGTGGAATGAAGAGTATAAGGGTGCAAAAAAAGAAAAAACCAAGCATAGAATCTGTTTCAAAAACATCCTACCACCACCAATCTTAAAAACTACAAGAGACTTAGAGCCAAGGTGTGTCACATTAGGAAGAAAGCTAAAAGAGACTCTTGGATTCGATTTGCAAGCTTGATTAATAAAAATACTGATACCAGAATAATATGGAGAAAAATAAAACAGCTAAATGGCAAATTTTCCCCATTATCCTCCCCACTCCTCAACTGTAATAGGCAGGAGCTGTCTGCCTTGATGGCATATGATCATTCCAGAAGATCAAAGTATTAGCCAAAAAGTCCCAACTGAACTTCAGACCTGGACGTTCTTTACCCTATAATCAATCACTTACAATGCTTGAACTTCAAGAAGCCACATCTACCTCAAAAAATAGTGCTGCAGGCCTTGACAGAATATATTACATAATGTTCCAACACTTAAATAAAAAATCAGTCTCTTCGATGCTGACCTTTTTCATTTGCATCTTCCTTGAAAATTCTTTTCCCAGTTCCTGGCATCACTCCTATATAATAGCAATGGTTCCCAAACTAGGGAAAGATCATTCTATTCCTCAAAATTATAGACCCATTTCTCTCACCAGTTGCTTAAGTAAAACTCTGGAAAAAAACCGATGCTGGCTATGGAGCCTTAGATGGACCTGTGAATAACGTCATGTGAAATGAAAAAATACAATTTAAACTTAATAAAATCAGTTTTATTTTATTCAGTATTTTCATTTACAAGCAACAATAAAGGTTTGTGGTAACTAAAGTAGGATACATAGTTGAAACAATTTAAACTATTAACATTGCAATTGAAGACCAGGTCATGATTGCCCACACATAGTAGATTTTGTAGAACCTGATGCGAGTTTAAGATCGAATGTTGATTCCACGAAGTCGAGGGGAATGGAGCATTTTCAGGTTTCTTAACGTCAATGTTGAAATCACCCACTAAAATTATTGGAATCTTTTGAAAGTTGAATTTCCTTACAACTTTAGGTATGTCTCCAAACTTTGGCATATAAATCACTAGATTAGATATTAAGAAAACTTTAATCTGCTCCAATGTTGAATTAGGTGAGATGTAGAATGTTACGAGCAAAGTCTTCTGTCCATTTATTTCAACTTCAGCTGCACAAATGTTGTCACAGTTATCTGTACCAATCATTTGTCATAGCAAATCTGCATCCAAGTAATGAGAATATGTGGTATACATATTGTTGATTCGACTTTATTGTATATCGCAACACCACCAGATCACACAGAAGGTCTTTTGAATTGTGTGATACGTTTGTATCCTCGAACATCAACATGTTCATCATTTTTCAAGCCATGTTTCATTTAATGCCGAGATATTGAATTCCATGAGAATTGGATCGGTCACAATGTCTTCGCTATGAAGTTTCAATCTCTGTGTATTCAACAATACCATTCTGAAACTCAATGAAGCAACCTGATCCCAAAATTGTAATGCGGTTGTAGATAGTGTTTCCAAACGATGGTTATTCAAACATTTCAATTCAGTTCAAGGATCTTGCATCTTAGGTGCCTTACAACCGTCTTACAACATGGTAGAATGTAGTCTTCTTTCAGGCCATTGATGCTTCTAACTCTCAACAATGCAACATATACCACTTATCATAATCGAATACAATTTCTTTGAAAGTTCCACCCTGAGATTTATGAACCATCATGGCACAAACTTCAACCAAAGGAAATTGGATTCTTTTGCATTTAAGCATTTTGCTTTTGAAAGATACTGTGGCGGAACATCTCGTAATTGGAGTCCAGCCAGATTTTAATATGCCACTATGCAACAATATGTGCAGGCAAGACTTGAGATGACTCTTAGTTCCAACATTCTTGCTTTCAAAATGTAACCACAATCTTTTAATTTCTGTTTCTTCCATCTCAACGTGCTGTAAAGTTCCAATCACTCCATTGACCAAACCATCTTCAACATCGATGTTTGTAGTGATCATGTTAGTATTAGTAAGGGCTGCATGGTGCAAGAAAGCCTATGGCTTATTCTGCACCAGCAAAAAAAAAAAAAAAAAAAAAAAGCCCCGAATAAAACAATGATAAAAAAAAAATAAATAAAATAATAATTAATAAAAAAAAAATTAAACCTATCATCCTATGCACTTCCCTCACCCAAAGGTACTATCCATATAACCTTTGAATTTCCCCAAACTGCCAGCCTCTACCACCTATGTAGGCAACTTATTCCAGTAATTTAAAACCCGCTGGCTAAAATAAAACTTCCTGCAGTCCAATCTAAACATCTCCACCCCATAACTTGAATTTATGTCCCCTAGTTCTAGCATCATTTATAATCTTGAAAATTTCGTCCTCTTTCATTTTACTGATGCCTCTCAGAGCCTTAAATACTTCAATCAAATCTCCTCTAAGGTGTCTAGTTTTCAAACTCTGCAACCCACATATTCAAAGTCTTTCTTCATAAGGACGCCCTTTTGCCGATCTCGCTAGGCAAGTTACCAGTCTTTGCACCCTTTCAAGAAGCTCGATGTCTTTCTTTAGGTGGGGTCTCCAAAAGTCTTATATAATGGGATTATCACGTCCTTATCTCTACTTGCAAAAGTTCGATAGATCATCGATAGGACACCATGGGCCTTCCTTGCAATCTGTTTACAACGCTCAGAGAATTTCATGTCTGACCGTACGTAACACCCAAGTCCCTTTTCTCCAGTACTGGGTTTAGTTGAACTCCACCGAGTGAATAAGTTATTTTGGGATTACTGTTTCCCAGGTGTAATCTGGGAAACAGTAATCCCAAAGTTACTACTTTACACTTTGTTGGATTAAACATAGCTGCCATTTTTCTGACCATTCCTGAAGTCTATCTAGGTCTCTCTGAAGAAGCTCAGCTTGACAGTGATCATTAACTACTGTACCAATTTTAACATCATCTGCAAATTTAGACATCACACCCTCTATCCCTTCATCGATGTCGTTTATGAAAATTAAAAACAACAGTGGTCCTAATACTGATCCTTGGGGAACCCCACTTCTTACCTCAACCCAATCTGAGGAATAGCCATTTATTACAACCCTCTGCCTCCTGCTATCCATCTAAGGATTTTCCCAGTGATTCCACCTGTTCCAGCTTGTAAAGCAACCGCTCATGTGGGACTGAGTCAAAAGCTTTGCTGAAATCTAAATAAACAGTGTCGAAATTATTCCCTAAATCCAGCTCATGAGTGATCCTTTCAAAATAGCAAACCAGATTTGTTAAACGTGATTTTCTCTTTACAAAACCATGTTTCGTATCCTTGAGAATTTCAATTCTCTCCAAATGATCCTGAATTCCACCCTTGATCATTGCCTCCATGATTTTCCCTACCACTGAAATCAGACTGAGAGGTCGATAATTTCCCACTTCACTCTTAAAGCCACCCTTATGTATGGGAGATACAGTGGCACTTTTCCAATCCAACGGAATCTCCCCAGAGTCTAGTGATGCTCGCATAATTAGCCTCAACGGTTCAATGCACTCACTTGCCGCCTCCCTTAAGATTATAGGGTATATTCCATCAACTCCAGGAGCCTTACTGGGTTGTAGGCTCGAAAGTTTTTTCATTAAATAATCTTGCGAAATTTCAATATCATTAATTACATATTTTTCAACTTCGCTCCCACAATTTTCCATTGCCACAAAAGGTAAGGTTTTCCAGTTGATAGATAGATGCAATACGTATGGCAAACCTCCAGTCTCTGCTATGCTCATTTCATGGAGTTTTGTTCGCATACTAGTCAACTGTTCATGACTCTTTTAACCAGTGAAGTGATCGTCGGCTGTACAATCGATGGTGGTGTTTCCTTCCAATGCTTGAGCATTATTTTGAACATCGTTGTTACAATGAAACAAACGAAAGCATTTGGTACTTGTTCCATGACAAAGTCATGTGTTCTAAATGGATTTTCGATTAACTTCTTTTCTTCAACATCTAACATTTCACCATTTCCAATTTTAGTTAATATGCTGGAGAATAAATCACTCTGTCTCATCACTTGAACCAGTGGAAAGAAACTGAGAGACTGCTACAAAATTGCACCACCAACAGAACTCTTACGAGGCTTGAATATTTGCCTTGCATTCACCGGTGGCAACTGATGCAAATCTCCACAAAATATATCTAAACCACCAAACTCTCGAATTCTCCAGTGATCTCTTGCAGTCTGGCATTGATCGTATGCAAAATGTCAGCTCTGATTGTACTAACTTCATCGATGTATACTGCTTAAACGCATTATGATAGAGGTGCAAAGTTTCTCGAGCAAGATCATGTATTCGTGTCATACCAAGTTTGAACGCCGAATGAACTGTAGTACCGTTGATCACTACAGCCACCTTTCCCATCGATGTGCAGGCGACGAATGCATTGTTAAGAGTTGTGCACCTCACTTAAGCAATTGTAAGTTTCCATCATAATTTTATAGGTAAACGCCTTGCCACGGCCTGCTGGACCAGTAAAGAATATTTGAAGCAGTTTTGTGTTAGCTCAATCTGTTATTCGATGTATAACTTCAAGACTCAACTTGCTGTGTTCACTATTCATCATTCGAACCAACTTGCAGTAATTGTCGCTGGTCATGACATTATCTTGCCAACATAACACAGTAGATAGTGAGTTTGCCAAAATCATTTCAATATCATCATTGTTCTCTTGAAGTCTGTTACTAGCATCTTCTGCGATTCGACTTTGAACATATTCCTTGCATTTTGCTTGAGCATCCTCTTTAATAAAAATCTTCTTTTTAATAAAAAATTAAGTTTCCAAAAGGAATAAAAAAAATTGTGTATCTTTGTTAGCTTTTGGAACTTGATCCCCTTTTTGTACAGGTTCTTAGTCCCATATAACACACTCCTTCACACTACGTGAGATTTTATGGGAACCTAACTACTGTGTTATGTGTGGGTTACCTGTAATTTTATAATCTGTTGCATTATGTAATTGCTAATTTTAAATATAATCATTTCTATAATTTCCACTATCCCTGCAGTACACAGAAAATAAATGATACATGGTATCCTGCCAAATTTTCTTTTAAGATGCAATTATTGTCCCACTGTTTTTATTTAAATCAGTTTTTACTTTAGTCCTAATGATGTATATTTTTTTTATCCAAAAAAAAGATAATGAACTATTCATCTGGGATGACTGGGAGCAGCACACAAAGTTGAAGATAATTTTCCTGAACAGCAGAAATATCCCCTGCTGTGATTGGTATGTTAATGGTTTAAAATTTATTTCTTTAATTAAGATAAAAGAAATAAAGTATATAATAAATGGATTAAAGTTTCTGTTTCATAGCTGTCTCATTTTGGAGCTTGCAAACATGTATGGATTTACAGTTGAGGTTTCTGCTATGCCTGTCTCTGTGGAGTGAATATTTTTTCATGGAATTTTTAAAAATTTGTAAAAATGAAGATGTTTTACCTAAATATCTTTCCTATATATTTTTCTATATACTTTCCTAAATATTTTTTTTTAAGTACTTTCGGGTAAGGGAAGCGCATAGGATGATAGGTTTAATTTCCTTTTTATTTATTTTTTATTTTATTTATTTTATTTATTAATTATTATTATTTAGTTATTTATTTTATTTATTTATTTTATTTTTTTTTTTGTTTTTATCATTGTTTTGTTTGGATTTTTTTTTTTTTTTTTTTTTGGCTGGTGCAGCATAAGCCATAGGCTTTCTTAAACCATGCGGCCGTTACTAATACTAAATACTAAATGCCCTTAAATATAATTTTTTCTAATTTTAAACTGATTGTCTGTTAGGGTGTAATTATTGCCGAAATTCCAATTAGAAAAAAAGTTAAATTAAACAATAAATATTTCATTTAATTCAGTTTCATCAATTTCTAGATCTGAGTTTCGAAAATGTAAATTTACATAATCACCAGCCACACACATGAAACAAATACTCCAGAAAGAGTAGAGAGTAAAGAACTGCATTTAAAACTTAATTATTTCAACATTTTAAAATGAAATTTACATTTTTTTTATTTCATAAGATAGTTAATTTTCAATAATCCTGTATTCTTGGAATAACTACACTGTTGAATAAAAGTTAAGGTATATAAATGACAAAAAGTGCAATTTTCTTCAAAATGATTGATACAGTGAATTTTAATATGGTAGTATATTGTTTGTTGAAGCTACTGTTCCATTTGTGAACTTGTGGTAAAAAGCATGTAATTTCTGAAACACACAAATTAATTGATACAAATTTTAAAGTGAGTATCCACCAGAGGAGGCTATAAAGGGTGTGATTTTGTTGTGAATACTGTCTATTAGCCAGGAATTAACAACAAGTTCTCATCTTGGTAATAGTGTTAGTAGACTCTACCAGATTCCTAGTTGTGTTTGATCCACTCTTCCAGGAGAACAACTTATAAGCTTTTGGAGGATATCAGAGAATCAAAATTAATGTGCCAAATTCATCCCATATATGCTCTTTGAAATCATGTCTGTAGAGTTTGGTGGCCATTCCATTTAGAAAATATCCTCACTTTAAAGAAAGTCTTCCATCTTTGTGCCTGTTCAGATTCTCAGGCCACCTCCTCTGTGTGGTCCCTTTCTTAGGACCCCCACCCCAAAATAAAAATGTGTTCGGCATCATACTGCAGGCCAAATTTAGAATCATCCACGAACATCACATTACTTATTATGGCCCCAAGTGCCAAGCGATTTTCCTAAGTGATATATAGTGCTCTTTCTCAGTGATTTCGTTATATTTTCTTTCCAGTGCTTTTCTCATCCTTATTTCTTTATAAGTGGTTCTGTACTTAACAGATCCTAAGTAAGAACCCAGAAAGGAAAATTACCTTTCTTTTCCTAGTATATTTATTAATTTTTGCACTAACAAACTAACCTCTCCAACCGCTTGGCCACTAGGTGGCACCACTCCTGCCTCCACGTGGCAGGGCCGGAAATCTGGGAGGAAAAGCTCTCACTCCCAGGGCTAAAAGGAGCAACAATGGACTGTGACGCATGTCCACCACTAGAGCCAACAGGCTCTCAACATACTGAGACCCGCAGAATGGAAGACGATCTCAATCTTCCAAAAAGACTGAAAAAGGATTGTAACAAATCAGAACCACCAGCTTTTCTGATTATACATTCTTTATCGACTCAGCTGCTAAGCAGACTCTCTCCTTTTGTCATCCAGAGATGTCTGGAGAATGCAGCAGGTACACCGAAAATGGTGAAAAGGCTCCAATCAGGAGATCTTTTAATTGAGACCACTCAAGCAAGGCATTCAGAATTTTTACTAAAAATGTCATCTATAAGCGGAATCCCAATCAAAGTCTCACCACATAACACCTTGAACTCCTCAAAAGGAGTAATAAGTGAGTGGGATTTGTTGAACGTAACCGAAGAGGAGATAGTCATGGAATTATTAGAACAGAAAGTAACTCAAACAAGAAGAATTATGATAAAGAAGGATGACAAACTTGTTCCCACACGTAATATTATATTGACCTTTAGTACTGACCTTTAGTACAACGAATTTGCCGACCTCAGTTAAAGCAGGCTACCTAAACTGCCGTATCCACCCATACATTCCAAACCCTTTAAGATGTTTCAAGTGCCAAAAGTTTGGTCACTCCCAGACAACATGCAGAGGCGAAACCACTTGTCCTAACTGCGGGTCAAAAAACCATTCACAAACAGAGTGTATTGCAAAGGCTCCGGAATGTCCAAATTGCAAGAATGACCATCCAGCATACTCAAAATCATGCGAACTCTGGAAAATTGAAAAAAAGAATACAAAAGTACAAGATCGAGAATAAGGTCACATATCAAGAAGCAAGAAAGCAAATAAAGTCAACTGTCCCAAAAACCACGTACGCTTCTGTTACACTAAAGTGCCGAGCTGTTTCAACCCAAACTGAGGTATCAATTCCGCCCAATACATCCATTGCAGAATGGGCCCGATCTGTGCTATCAACATCTCAACCTACCACCAAACCGGTTCTAGTTGATGAAATAAGTAATACCCCTATCACAGTTCCGCCTAAAATAAAATCATGTGATAAAATGTCAAATAAATCACGAAGGCAACAAGCCACTGAAATACAAAAGACAAACTCAAATAGAATGGACTCTGAAAATATAGTTACACACGATGAAACAGTCCTTGATCTTCATGCAGAAGATGATATGGAGACTGGATTTTCATCAGGTCAAACTGATGACATAGAAGAGAGTACAGATCCCGGACGTCCCAATTTTCCTAAAAAAGATAAAATGAAATATGACCGTCAAAAGCAAACCACTCACAAGAAGAAACAGACAGACTCGCCTTCCCTCCTCAAACCCCGATAATGCAGAACATCGTTCAGTGGAATTGTAGAGGTTTACGCAGCAGTACCGATGACATCTATGATTTAATCTCCCGATATGGTCCTATAGCTGTTTGCATACAAGAAACTAATCTAACTCCACAAGTAACTCCATCAATCAGAAATTTTACATTTTACAGAAAAGATAGAAACTCCTCATTATCCGCACGTGGAGGTGTCGCGATTCTAGTTGACAGTAAAATACCCTCTAGAAACATTCCGCTCCAAACCCACTTAGAAGCTATTGCTGTACGTGTATCAGTTGGGCAAATTCTAACTCTAGTATCTCTGTACCTTCCACCTAACAAGATGTGCACGTTTAAAGAACTAGAAGACCTTATAAGACAAATACCACCACCTTTTTGTATCCTTGGTGATTTCAATGCGCATCATCCATTGTGGGGATCAGACCACATGGACAATAGAGGACACTTGATCGAGATGATACTAGACCAACTGAATCTAACATTATTTGAACACTGGTGAAAAAACTTATACTCACCTTCCCACTGGATCAATGTCAGCAATTGATTTAACTCTCTGTTCCCCATATTATATCCCAGTATAGAATGGACAGTATTAAACGACCCACACAATAGTGATCACTTTCCAATCATATGCAGAATCCAAACGCTTCAAACGTCATATCCTGATAATCGTTCAAAATGGAAATTCTCCAGAGCAGATTGGGAAAAGTTTTCAACCCGTCTTTCTTTTGATAGCCAATTGATCAGACTACAACCCATTGATGATGTCACAGAGCATATTACCAGGCAAATACTGACCAATGCCTCCGAATCAATACCTCAAGCCTCCACATGTAAACACAAAAATCTTAAACACTGGTGGAATGAAGCTTGTACCAATGCCAAAAAGGAAAAAAATAAAGCTTGGAACCTGTTCCGGAAGTTCCCAACTACCAACAACCTAATTCAATATAAAAGGCTAAAGTCAAAAGCTAGACAAATTAGAAGAAAAGCCAAAAAAAGGAATCATGGATACAGTTTGCCTCCACTATTACAAAGGATACTAGCAGTTGTCTCATCTGGAAAAAGATTCGGCAATTAAATGGGAAATATCCACCTCTTCCTTCTCCCATCTTAATCAAAAATGGACAGGAAATTTCTTCTGAAGAAGAAGTAGCTAACACCCTTGCAGAGAATTTCTACCAAACATCTGCCACATCAGCATATGGCAACTCTTTTCTTAAAATCAAAGCTTCGGCTGAAAAGTACAAAATAAAATTCCATACTACCCAATATATTGCCTATAATCAACTGTTTAACCTATTTGAACTGCAAACAGCATTAAATAGATCACCCAACAGTGCAGCTGGACCTGATGGTATATATTATGTAATGCTGAAACATATAAACAGTGCAGCCTTGAATTTACTATTAATGTTCTATAATCGGATTTTTCTTGAAGGTACATATCCATCTTCCTGGCATCATTCCATCATTTTAACCTTTCCTAAACCAGGAAAAGATCACTCACTTCCAGAAAATTACCGACCTATTTCTTTAACTAGCTGCCTAAGTAAAATCCTAGAAAGAATGATACATAGACGGCTTACCTGGAAACTAAAGCACTGATGAACAACAATCAGTTTGGTTTCCGACAAAACAGATCCACTTTAGTAGATCTAATGGTGAAAGCTGAGACTAACATCCGCAATGCTTACGTTAAAAATGAACATCTTGTAATGGTAAGTCTCGATATAGAAAAGGCTTTCGACACTACCTGGAGGTATGGCATATTGAGAGAACTTCATTCCATAGGATTGCGAGGGCACTTACCAGAATTCATTAGAAATTTTCTTCAACACAGAACCTTTCAGGTCCACTATCAATCTGTACTTTCTCGGTCCTACACTCAAGAAGAAGGTATCCCACAAGGATCAGTACTGAGCTCTACCCTTTTTTCACTTAGACTGAACACCATATCACACAACATCCCAAACACTGTAGAACTATATATGTATGCTGATGATCTAACTATATCTTGCTGTTCACAAAATATTCACACCATTGAAAGACAACTGCAACTCTCCATAAATAAGTTGGAGACATGGGCAATGCAGAATGGATATCGTTTATCAGATAAAAAAAAAAAAATTGCAGTTCACTTTTGCAAAAAAGTAAGCTACACCCAGAACCGGAACTCAGATTAAAAAACCATTTGATCCCTCTCACCAGTAATCTTCGTTTCTTAGGCTTAATATTGGACACCAAACTGAACTTTGTTTCACATATCACATACCTCCGAACTGTTTGTCTAAAGAAACTTAATATACTTAGGTCCATTTCTGCTATGACATGGGGAGCTGATAGATACACTCTATTACATTTGTATCGTGCTATTATCAGATCTCGTTTAGACTACGGTGCTTTTGTATATGATTCAGCTAGGAAAAGTGCATTAATCAGACTTAATACCATCCAACACAGTGCCCTTCGCACTGCTCTGGCGCATTTAGAACATCCCCTGTTCAGAGTCTGTATGTAGAGGCACACAAACCTCCACTTTACCTTCGAAGGAAAATGTTGCTTCTAAATTATGCAGCTAAATTCAAAGCCTTCCAGACCATCCCGTTCGACCGTTGCTTTCAAACCCTGAGTGGACAGCATTCTATAACAGTAAACCGACTGAAAATAGACCAACTGGCATTAGACTAAAAGATTTGCTTCACACCTGGAATATTGATTTTGATAACATACTTCAAGAGAGCGATATTCCTGATTCACCCTGGTCTGTAAATCTCCCTGACTGTGATACCCACTTTCAGCAATGGGGAAAGAACTCCCTGACAGATGAAAATATCAAACAACTACATAAAGAACATGCCCTCAACAATATACAAAGCTACCAAATATATACAGATGGCTCAAAAACAGGTTCTGCCGTTGGTGCCGCAGCTGTCTTTCCATCGTTTACAGTCTCCATATCACTACCAGTTGAATGTAGCAGTTATACTGCTGAGTTATATGCAATCAAACTAGCTTTACAGAATATTAACACGCTCCACAATGCTAGCAGTATAATATACACTGATTCATTGAGTGCCGTGTCTTCTTTGGGCAATCAATTTTCAATATCACAACCAATCAAAAAACAAATCATTTGCTGTTTAAACCATCTACGAAGTAGGAATCATTCAGTAAAATTCTGCTGGATCCCAGGGCATTCTGGTATCTTAGGCAATGAGAGAGCAGATCAGGCAGCCAAAAAACCAAACAGTACAACACCAGCAAATTACCAAGTACCATATAGAGCAGGGGTGGGCAACAGCCGGCCCGCGACGATGTTGAATCCGGCCTCCTCGGTAAATGCATAAATATAGAAAATCCATACCTGACTACACTCGCCGTAAACGTTCGGCTTAATTCGGTTCAATCGGGAATCACGGCCAGTACAACAGTAACCAAGTGATTCTACGCAGCGTCAAAGAGTTATTTCCAAATTATTATTGTAGCATCGATCGAACGAAGTTCCTTTGGGTTTGACTTCTTATTGAAAAAATAATATTGGTGCGAGATATTTTGTTTTATGCCTTTTCTAATTATTACAATTTTTAATTTAATATAATTTATAGCCCATAAAATGAGCCAATTAAAAAAAAAAAGAAAAATTGATGCCAAATGCCACATTTTCAATGATAATTGGACATTCAGATATTTTTTTTAAAAATACATTAATAATTTGGTAATTCAAGTAATATAACATTTTTTAGGTTCTGATTTTTTTTATTAAATCGTTCAATCTATTCCGGCCCGCATCGTGATGCAAAAATTTCATTCGGCCCACTGACGAAAAAAGTTGCCCACCCCTGATATAGAGACTATTTGAAGCATATTAAAAAAGTCTGTATGTTTCAGTGGACAGAAATATGGAAGGCACAAAGTAATAACAAGTTGCTCCAAATCAAAGAAGAACCAGCGTTATGGATTTCCAGCTTCAGACAAAATAGACAGGAAGAAGTTGTACTAGCAAGACTAAGGATAGGACACACGCACCTAACCCATATGTTTCTACTCATGGGGGATGACCCACCTCGATGCACGCATTGTACACTACCACTTACAGTCAAGCATATGCTTTTAGATTGTCCTCACTATTCCCATTTCAGAAGTACTTTCCATTCTCAATCACAACTGCAAGAACCGTTATCTCTTAACCACATGATTGGCAATAGTGCTAACCTAGCTACACTCTATACCTTTCTGAAGCAAATACATATATATGAATTCCTCTAATGCCAAAATGGAACACATTATATTACTTTAGGATAATAATATAGGACCTGGCACATTTTAGCCGTAGCTGCCCTTGTGCCCCTAAACTCCAATACCAATTACTTATTATCAGATCCAATTGACATGTTCAACTACTACTTGAAATGGAACTAGTGTTTTTGCAATAGGAAAGAGGGGAGAAATCATTGGTTGCTTTGCATGCAGTCTCCCCTCTTTCCTATTGCAAAAATAGAGTGAACTGTATCTGTTAACCTAGAAGATACAGTTTGGCAGGAGATGTTCCATTCTGAAATAAATTCAGGAGAGAGAGAGAGAGAGATAGTGGGGCGTGTGCGATGTTGTTACCTGATGCTGTCCTGCATTAGAGCAAGATATTCTTGCCCTAATGCAACACCAGCATAAGGTTGGATGGATCTTGCTTGGGTAGCTATTTTGTATACTTCTCTAGGTGCAGTCTCCACAATCAGGATATCACATGTTGGTGGTCATCCGGGACTCTAGTTGCTTAGTCTTGCAACTGCTCATAGTGAATCCCTCAAATGTCATCTTACAGACATATTAACCACAAAGAATTTCCAAAATCAGATTGGATTATCTATGCCCATTTCAAATGAATGACACATAGTTGGGGTACTTTATTTAATAGCAGTCATTTTGCATATCAGAGTGCTGTTCAAATTTGTGTTTGCATCAGTTACTTGATCTGTATTAAAAATTTTACTTTGATTTACAGTGGATAAGTGTGAAAACTTAAGCATACCTTAAATTCATTGACTAGTGTGGGCTATAGGAAGAAAGCTTGAGTGTAAGAAAAGTGCAAAACTTGCTGTAGTGAATTTTCCATAGCAGTGGGCTTTATAATGCTTTTCTTTGTGCATGCGTGCGTCTGATATTTTGTAAGAGTGAAAACTTTGTGCATAAATGCTTTAAAGCAGGGGTTCCCCAACTTTTAGAAAAGTGGGCCACATATGAATTTTTGGAATATTTGGCGATCCAGAGAAAATTTCTAATTAGAAAACTACATTCTCTTGCATAATTTTTTATATTATGCAGAGAAACTAATTTTATACCTACCTATATTTACAGATTAAAAAAATAAATTGATGGACATGTAATATAAAATATACCACTTTGTTTATATAAAATTTTAATTGTTATTTATTGTACTAATCAAAAAAATACAGTTAGTAATACAAGTATTAAGGGTAAGTTGCTACAATGGATAAAAGGATGGTTGAGTGGGAGAAGACAGAGGGTGGTAATTAATGGCTGCTGCTCTTCATGGACTAATATTATTATTAGTGGAATCCCACGGGGTTCGGTGTTGGGTCCTCTGTTGTTTTGTATATTTATCAATGATATTGATGAAGGTATATCAGACTTAGTGTCGAAGTTTGCAGATGATACAAAAGTTGGCAGGGTTGTTAATGGCAGTGTGCTACTGCAACAGGATCTAGATAATTTGGGCAGATGGGCTAAGAAGTGGCAACTGAAGTTTAACCTTGACAAATGCAAAGTACTGCATATGGGTAGAAGTAACCCCAGAGAAACGTACCAACTGTGTGGTACTACACTTAAGGTGGTAGAAAATGAAAAAGACCTGGGAGTAATTGTGCAGTCAGATATGAAGTTTTCTGAGCAATGGAGACAGGCTGCCAGGGCAGGTCATGGGGTTTTGTCAATGATATATAGGAATTTTGCTAGCAGGGAAAAGGAGGTGATTGTCCCTCTGTATAAGGCAAGTCAGGCCACGCCTTGAGTACTGCGTACAGGTCTGGAGGCCTCATTTTAGGAAGGATGTAGATTTGCTTGAACGTGTACAGAGAAGGGCAACAAGATTGGTGAGGGGAATGAAAGGATCCTCTTACCAAGAGAGGCTTAAGTTCTGCAAATTGCAGTGACTGGAGACTAGGCACCTGCGCGGTGATCTGATTGAGATGTATAAGGCCTTGAAGATTGAGCACGCTGAATTCTGATGGGATCCTTCCACTTGTTCAGATTACGAACCTAAGGGGGCATAAGTTCAAATTAAGAAAAGACAGAAGTAGAATAGATGTGTGGAAATTTGCTTTTAGCCAGCGGGTGGTTAATTGCTGGAACAAACTTTCATCTCTCGTTGTGAAAGTTGATAGGTTAAATAAATTTAAGGAGGAACTGGTGTGTTTTTTTTTTTTTTGCTGATGATGCATAAGCTCGTACACTTGCTTTCTTGCATCACATGCCACTACTACTACAACAAAATTATAATTAATTCGATGAATGTGGATGTAAGACTAAGTTTCGTAATATCAGGTTTTAAAGTACTAGTTCTAATTCTTAAAAAGTCACGTAAATGCAGGTCATTTAGATGTGATCGTATTTTTGATTTCACATATTTCATTTTTGAAAAGGTCTGCTCACATATACATGTACTTCCGAAAATTGATGTAACCTTTCTTGCAAAATTTTTAATTTTTGGATAATCTGACTCAGATAACGTTGAATAAAATTGAATTAGATTTTCATTTTTAAATATTGTCTTTAATGCGGCGTCATTAGATTGAAGATCTACCAACTCTAACTGTAAATTCTCATCAGCATAGTTGATGGGCACGTCAAATGGATTTTGAAAAGGTTCAAACACCTTTGAATTATTTTTAAAATCAGAAAATCTAGCGGCAAAATTTTTCTGCAACAAACTAACATTTTGAACAAAATTTTCAGTGGAAAAATTATAACTAGGCATATTTTTAGATAAATTATTGCAACATGGAAAATGTGAAAAATTATTCCTTTGTAGTTAACTTTTATATAACTCCAGTTTTGTTTCAAATGCTTTGGGATTATAATACAATTCATTGACAAGTTGTCTCATCCTTGTAGTTTCATATTAAGAAAATTCAGGTGTTCACATATATCTGTTAAAAAGGCAAGGTTCCACAACCATTTGAGATCTACCAGTTCTGGGACAGTTTTTAATTTTTCATTCATAAATAGATCTATTTTGATCCTAAATTCAAAAAATCGCTTCAACACATTACCACAACTCAACCATGGTGTTTCAGTGTGGTACAACAAATGACTATATTCAGCCTGAATTGTTTCAAGAAAATTTTTGAATTGCCGTTGATTCAGACCAGTCTTGCAAATAAAATTTACTGTTGATATTACAGTTGACATAACTGAATCTACACCCAAATATTTTCAGCACAAAAACTGCTGGTGAATTATACAATGAAATTGGATTGGTTTTTTAATATTTTTACTCTCAAGATATTTATGAAGCAATCCAAATTCATTGTATATTCTTCTGACACTCAAAAATATATTTTACATGTTGTTGTATCTTTCAAGCTTTTTAATGCAACTAGCTCTTCAGTTACTGCAAAATTTTGATTTACACCTCAGATATAAATTAGTAATTGAACTGTATCGTTTTTATCTTCACTCTCATCAAATTCTATTGAAAAATGTGAATTCACAAACTTTTTCTACAAGTTGATTTTGATCATTGGCTCCTAATCTTCAATTCTCATTACAATTGATGATAAACTTACAGATGCAAAATCTTTACTTTCTCAGGACATATTTCTGCATTTGCCAAACAGATTCATTTTACAAATTCTCAATCCAAAAAAGGCCCTTCCTTCTTTGGCAATGATTCAGGAGGCTTGAAAACAGCAGATAAATTTTGATGAGTAAAAGTTTTAATCTTCTGTTGTTGCCTTGAAAAGTTTGGGCTAGTTCTTGGAGCTTTTTCTGTCGCAAAGCTCCTTGAAATTTATCGTAATTTGAGGCATGTTTTGTGGTGTAGTGACATTTCACAATATTCCTTGAACACCGACAAGGCTTCATTGCAAATAAGAAGTGCAAGTATCATTGAACAGTGCAAAAAAGTAATTAATTGGCCATGGCTCATTAAAAACACAACACTCAGCATCCGCTTTTCTTTTTTTTTTTCAACGTCAACTTCAACTTTATGGAGTCACTGGAATAAAAAAAAAATACTTGTGAATATTGAAGTAAGTAAGCACTGACGTGGCTTAAAATTTTATGAAATATTTTAACATAAAGGTTATTATTATATTCATATCACTCTTATATCACATTAAATTAATAATATACATTGGGGGGGAAAAATGCATGCACCACTTGTGAATTTTGCAAATGTGTTTTCCACTGTATTGTGGGTTGCAGAAATGTTCGAAATGCATTTGTTAGATGGGATATATACACTGGTGTTCAAAGAAAGTGCATCACCTAGGAATTTCACATTTCTAACCCTTTCTCGCGATGGTATGTTACATTAATGACTAGCATCACAAATATAGAAATATAAACAAAAGATATTTATTAATAGTTAAGGCAAAACTAAGTAATATTTGACAGGTCCTCTCAAAATATTCCAAAATGAGCATTTGCAACCTTTATACAACAGTTTTGGTAAACACAACAATTATGGCTGAAATGTTATCAGAAGACCTCAGTTTGGTTCAATTTACCATTTTAAATGAAAAACAAAATGAAATGTTCCCCAGGTACAAACTAATATTTAGTTAAACTGCCTCTGGCCCTGATGACAGCAGCACACCGTCGAGGCATTGACAAGATAGATCAGTTTCTGAAGATAATCAACTGATAGTTCACGGTTCCAAACACGAATTATGAAGTTCACAAAGAGTCTTTGGTATCTTTCTGGCAACTTCAAATTCTGCACAATGACAACAGTTCTCTATAGGATTCAGGTCTGGACTGTTTCCTGGCCAGCTAAGAATTGTAATGGACCGTTTTGAGCCATGCAGGTTGAATTTCTCCAACCAGTTTTTCATCTGTAACAAATGTAAACGCATTACTGTTGAACCTCTAATGCAGAAATGATGCTAAAGTAATTACAGAAGTGCCTACTTACACTTTTCGCCCAATGACAAGGAGCAGAGTTGTCCTGAAAGATGCAGTTACTTGGCAGGTTGAAATGGCCTCTAATGGTTGGCATCAATTTGCCTTCTAATATAGCCAAGTATCCATTGGCATTTACGGAAACTTTTATAAACTGCAGGTGACCTACTTCGCGATATGAAATGCACGCCCCATATCATTTGGCTGGTAAGGAATTTCATTGTAGACACCATACAGTCTGAATGGTATTCTTCACTACATCTACGGTGAATGATTTGTCTCCCATCAGAGCCATGCAGGTTGAATTTCTCTCATCCAAGAAAATAACTAACTTCCACTGCTCGTGGGGTCCATTTGACATGCTCTTACACCAAATTAAACGGGCCTTTTTCATTTTTTGTATGAGGAGGGGCTTCTTTTAGGACGATGGGCTACAAGTCCATTTTTGAAGAGGCATCTTCTAACTGTTACTGCACTTGCTATCACTCCTGTATGTTCTTCCCAATCTCTTTTCAACTAAGATGAAGAAGCTTTATGGTTTTTAAGGCATAAGCACTTCAAAACGCAGTCCTGTTTTGGCGTAGAAACTCGTTTGCATCCGGTTCCTTTTTTCCTATCAGCATAACCAGTATTCTTGAGTTTGTAAAGAAATCTATTCACTGTTGACTGATCACAAGACACTATAAGCAATATGATGGGAAGAACATCCTTCCTCACATAAAGCAACAATAGCACTCTTTCTTCGTGGCGTCAACTGCACATAACTCTCCATCCTGACACAAGCAAGGAATGACTGCAACTCTTGCAGAGCGTGCTTATACGAGCTGAAAGTAACAGCTGGTGCAATATTAAGTTGTCACCTATGTGACATCAGATAAGATTGAAGTCTGTAAGAAATATTGCCATTTACTTATGTTATTCAGGTTACAATTACAATTTTAAGGTGTGATACACTTTCTTTGAACACCAGTGTATTTCTGTGAATGAAATCCAATAAAAAGACTTCACCTGATATACCTAATTGCCATCTATATCTTTCCGAAAGGTAAAATATGTAATTAATGGAAATATGAGAAATCATGCAAATGGCGATCATGACAAGTTAACGTAATAGTATTATGTACTGTAAATAAGCAAAATAAGGCCTCAATATTTTGTTGTTCCTCCTTGAGCTGCAATTACTGCCTTGCAACGATCTGGCTTAGAGTTAATCAACTTCTGGATATACAGTTGCCCAATTTGGTGGTACCACACCCTTACAATGCTTTCCTGCAGCTGAATCTTACTTGTTGGCATCTTCTGAGCAATTTTAAACATTACCAGCAAATTTCACTAGGGTTCAAATCTAGACTGTTGCCTGGCCAGTCCAACACTGGCCTAGAAACAATGCTGCACCAGCCAAAAAAATTCCCGAGTTACCCTGTGTGTGTGTGTGTGTGTGAGAGAGAGAGAGAGAGAGAGAGAGAGAGAGAGAGAGAGAGAGTGAGTCAGAAGTGGTAGGGAATCAGCAAGAAAGAGAAGAGGGAGAAAACGAGTGAAAACATTGGTGTATGTATGTTTTAAGCTTTGTGAGACAAGAAGACAAACTTGTCATTAAATCTAAATAGCATAAAATTTACCAATTTTTCTGTGTGGCAAGGTGCTAAGTATTGTTGAAAAATGCAGTTTTGGACATCTGTGTGGTGATCCCTAATAACGGGTTTCAGGCACTCCTCCAAGATAGCAGTGAATGCAGAGACCTACACTCCAGTGTAGGTCTCTGCATTCACCATTCCATTAATAAACTTAATTCGCCCCACCTCTTTGCTTGTTATGCATCCCCAGATCATCTCACTGGTGGGGAACTTGACAGTCGGTGTTATGTAGTCAGGATGGTATGCCTCCGATTTTCGACTTCTGACATGTCGCTTCCCATCTGAGCCATGCAGGTTGAATTTTGATTCATTGGAAAAGAGGACAGTGTCCCATTGCTCTTGTCCATAAAACATGCGTTTTAGCCCAAGTAAGTCACTTCTTCCTCATTTGTTGGGTCAATAAGGCTTCTTGGGCCAATAGGCATGCAGACCACATTCCGAAAGCCGTCTTTGGATAGTTCTGGCACTTGTTTCAACACCAGAGGCCATCTCAAAGTCCAGTTTTAGATCAGGAGCATTAGCATGCCGATTACGAAGACATAGCCATTTCAAATATCAATCTTGGGAAGGCATAGTCACTCTCTTACGGCCTGATCCAGGTCTTCTCTTCACATCACTGGTTTCATGCTTTAATTTCAGCACCCAGGATACTGTTGACTGGTGGCAACCTATTTTATCAGTGATAGCATGCGTAGAAAGCCCTTCCTGGGACAGAGCAACAGCTACACTTTTTTTCTTGGTGTCAACAATGAGTGTGTATACCTTCCAATGCCGTATTTATAGAAACAGCTGATGCAATACCTTGCAGTTAGTCTGATGCAATAGAAGCATTGTCTGACGCAATACCTTTGCTTTGCGACAAACAAAATGACTGTAATCAAACAATATCTTATACATTTCACTACAAATGTTACTGTTCTTAAGGTGATGGTTTTTTTTCTGCCGCTGTAGCAGTTTCCCTTGACCCCTTAAGGTATTACCCTAGGAAAAACACCCTGGACACTGGTTTTAGTCCATCTCTCCATATTATAAAACTCAGTTTTCCAATAAAACTAAATCTTCTTGAACCAGGGGCCTGAATTGGGGATGCATTACCTGGAAGGTCACTGGATACTTGAGTCGCTGATGAATTTCCATTTTTGATTGTCTCTTGGGCAAGCATCTGTCTCTTCAATTTTTTTTAAAAATTACTTTTATATTGTGCAATAGAAAAATAGAGAATTTTGAATCAATGGCAATTGCTTTCAATTTTAAAGTGGATTACTTATTGAATTTGTTTACAGGCTGCTTTCAAAAAATACAGCAGACTCTCAATTTACCGGGACACTTCAAGACTCCAAAAAAAACCAGAAATCATAAAATTCAAGTAATAACTAGACTAGAATAGGTATAAACGGATGTTTTGCAGGTCATAAATAAGAGACAAGAAGCGGGGTTATAAGTTAATGGAAATAATGTACCTATTATATTGCAACCCCTGCTATCTGCATACCTGCTGTTCAAAAAAAAAAAAAAAGAGAGAGAGAGAACAAATGTTTAGTTTATTTTAGTGCATCGCATTTCCGTTGCACCGCAAAAAGACAAATTTTGTTTCGTTATTTATGTCAGGAATGTTGAAATTTTTTTTAAATTGTAAATATATTTTTTTTTTGGTTAGAAATCGCAAAAATGATGGTTAAATGCAAAAGAGTTACGCTTTCAGTTAAACAAAAACTTAAAGTTATTCAAAAGTTTGAAAAGGGTGCATCCGTTAAATCTTTAATGAACCATTATAATGTTGGTGACCAAACCATATGCAAAAATAAAGGGAAGCATTGTATTGGACATGCAAGTAGTATGTGGTGAGTGTTTTCATTTTTTATCTATCACCATATTTTTTACGTATATTGCTGAACATTTTTCGATACAGTAAGTCCTCAACTTAGGCAACTATGGATTTATGTAAATTTTTTTTCAATCAATTTTTTTTTTTTTTAGGATTGTAAAATTAAAAAAATAAAATAAAATAATAAGAAGAAATCAATAACGACAATCATGGCATGCACAAGTGAGATACAAGCCAAAAAAACAAGAAAGAAGAGAAGATTCTTATAATTTATTTATGTTTTTTTTTTTTTTTTTTATATGACTGAAGATTTCAGTGAAGGAGATACGCATCTCACCATAATAATGTAAAAAAACACAGAATTCCGGCTATCGGTACTTTTGCAAATGCAATAAGATCGAGTTTACTATCCGTTTATAATTAGATGCATGAACAGAAAAGCTCAATAATGCGGAAAGTGCAAATTGTTTTTATTGTATTATGGTAGTGACCTACAGTGCTTTAGTAAAATGTGAGCTCGCTTGGGTGATAATAGTGACTTTTTGTCTTAACCCTGTGAAGTTCTTTACAGAAAATTTGATTTTGACCGTTATTGTGGTGCCGACTAAGAGAATAAGTGACAGTGGTACTAGTAAATCTACCAAGAAAAGGAAAGTGATCGATTTGGTCAAACATTAACATGTATCACGCTGAATTCAGATTTCAGATTTGTCAATAATGATATAGTAGCAATATGTTATCGGTCATTCCCAAGTTACGTAAAACTCGACGAAGTAAGAAGTCCTGGAACATATCTCGTTTGTATTGACCGGGAAATTGATTATCTGGGATTTGTTTTTTACTATCTATCCCAGAAAATCGAGAGTCTGCTGTATATATAGGGTCTTTTTTGAAATTCAAGACATGACTGTAGGTAGGATTCCCCAATCTGGAATTTGTCTACAGAATTATACTTAAAATCATCATGCCTCCCATTATTTACATACCGCAGATACCATCTTATACCTAGGACAATAGTGAAACATCATACTCATCCCTAGTAACAATGCAACCCAAAAATTCCTTACCTTCTTCTGTATATCACTTCAGGTTGGTGAGCAGTGCCAACATGCATGCCTTGTTGTGGTTTGATAGTGAGGCCTCCATCTGACTTTATTCTACTCCAGATAGTCACATGGTTCCATGTGAAAAGCAAAACCTCTTCTGAAACTGGATCACCAATGCCTTTGACATATTCAGATGATGTGGATATATGACCACTCATGTTTTCATATGCTATTCTCATCCAACCATTGGCAAACTCATGACACCATTTACATGTTTTATTGATGTGACACTGATTCTACACATAGCCATTGCCGTGAGTTACCAGAGGGTTTCCATTGGTGGAGCATGTATTGGCCACAAAAACTTAATTACTACTTGTATCTCTATCAGCACGGAATATAGAAGATGATTATGATGGTACTGAAGGTACCGTCATAATTGTCCAGCTAATCCAGCATCAGCACTGAGACTAATCTGTAGGCGTGGTTGCCTGCTGCTTACTGGTATAGCATATATAGTAGACTTTCGAAATAACAGCACCCTCAGGGATTCAAGTTGCCGCTATTTCGATTTTTCCGTTATCTAGAAAGTTTTATTTTTAATATATTTAATGCAGAAATAATGAGGCCAAATAAGAAATAGAGAGATTGAGAATGCAATTTTATTAACTGCACATAAAAAAACATAAATATGTTGGCATTCCAGTGTTATATTCTGCTATTAATACACTTCTGCTTACGCCCCATTCTGTTTTCTTTATTATATCAAGTTTAGTTTGTGAGGGTAGGACAGTGGTATTGTCACTGCCCTCCCCATACTGGGTGGAAAATGCTCAGGTTAGAATCCCTTCGATGACACAAGAAACTTTTATAGGCTTTTTTCACTCCATGGCTGAGTTAGTGGGTCCCGGGCATAGATAGCAAGCCCCCCCCCCCTCCGTTCAGAAAAAAACGTTTTTTTCTGAACGGTTTTTCGTTCAGAAAAACAGGCAAATTGAGCAGACAACACATGCAATTTACAGACACAATACACATGGGTATAGGTGACCCCTGCTTAAAGCTGATAATTCGTTCCAGAAAATCAGAGTGCTAAGTGAATCCGTGCTAAGCGCCACATTCCCATAAGGTAACATATGTATTTGTGAGTTGCGGTCGGTGCAATAGGATATTTCCTAATCAATAATAAACGGTAGTGAAAAGATGCACAAATGTCGGTCAAAATGTTTAATGTTCAAATAGTTGTACATATAAAATATTCTGCATTGCATACGTATATAATTATGTGGTAACTATCAAAATTAAACTTATTAAACATAAACATAAAATTCCAATTAAAATCATGAATTTAATTGATCTAAATTGATGAATTTAATCATGAAAAATGTGTCGATTTTGGGTTGTACTTTGGCCCGCTTTCTGGTAAACTAAAAGGGGTTTTAATTTTAAATCCCCCGCAGTGTTACCACCCGACAATAAAGTCAACCAATTCTTCACTGCTTTGAAACCTGGCATGTTTTTTTCTTCTTTCAATATGAAACTTCTTTTAGGCATTCGTTTCCAAAAAAAGTCCTGCTTCATCTATGTTAAAAACTTGTTGAAAAGTATAACACATAATACCCCTATTTAATAATTTTAACAAGTTCTTTTTTGAGAGTTTCAGCTCCTTGATCTGCACTTGCGGCTTCTCCCTGGATTTTAAATCTATTCAACCAGCCCTTACTAATTTTAAATGGTTCTACGGATTTTTTTTTTTAGATGAGCTTTCTTCAGATCGTAATACGCTAATCTCTCTCTCTCTTTTTTTTTTTATAATATTTAACTTAACTGAATTCTGCATTGAATATTATCTTCAATAAAATTAGTTAGTCTCGCCATTTCAATCCTAATAGCTGGCCAGTGGAACAGCTGTCTTTCCCACTGCTAAAGTTAATTCTTTATTTTTTATAATTGTTCTTACAGTTAAACTTGCCAGTCCTAAATTATGGCACACATCCGCTTGTCGTTGACTGGAATCTATTCGCTTCAAAACATCTGATTTAATTTTCAAATTCAATCTTTTTCTTACATTTATAGTCTGCATACTGCATCCAGACGTTGCTTTTTCATTCTTATTCACCATTATTAACTCTTTGAAAATGTAACTGCTTTGGTTGCATTAATTATGATAAAATGTTCGAGTAAACTGTCTGTTATGCACAATGTCTAATACTGTACTGAGTGATAACTAGACTTCGGATAATTGCGTATAATGCAAATATTACAAGCAATATACTTGATCATTTTTTAAAATGATCTCGGAATTACATAACGTCACTGTACTGCAATTATATTAGCTTGCAAGAAAATTTTACTGAGCGTGGGATATGTTTTCATGCTGTTTTGCTATTCATTTTCAAGCTATCGACTCCATCAAATGAAACAATTTCATTAAATATGCCAAAAATGCAATCTGTAAAAGAACGTTATAGTGAATCAGTGTAAAGTGAACCGTGTTATAATGAGGGCCTGCTGTATATGAATTAACATTCTGGGTGACCCTAATGTAATAGTTTGGACTAAGTTTGTCACTAAGCTTTAATCTTGTTCTTTTCTTCTGTGTATGAGGTTTATTAACTTTAGGAGACATAGTGAGGGGTTTTTAATTTAAAATAAATGTAAAAACAGCGGTATAATCTGCGATATCATTACAAAATTCTCTTTGAAAATGGCGAACATAAACAAATACAGTAATCATGTGACTTGCTTGACTTCTTTTCATGTATACCTGTAACAAATTACTAAAATATAAAAGGTCAATATTTAAATTAAATTTAAAAACTATTCTGCTTATATACTGTATTACATGGGTTCTCAACCATGGAGGAATTTTTGGGTTTTCAGGGTGGGAATTGGGACAACAGATTGATGGACTCAAACTGTTGGAAAATTGATCTTTCTACAAACTACAATTCTACAGATTGCACATAATCAACAGGACATCACACTTTATTGGATGTCACATATTAAATTAAAAATAAAGATAAATATTTGACTTTTTCTTGTTTTTTATGCACAGATTTTGGAGCCTTTTGAGTCAGACAATCTTGGAAAGGTCATGAAAGACATTCTGACATATGGTGAAAAGGGTGCATGGGGCAAAAAAGGATGAGAACCACTGCTCTATTATTAGCATTAGCATTAGCAGAGGCATATGATGCAAGAAAGCAAGCTTATTCAGCATCAGCCAAAAAAAAAACAAAAAAAAAAAAAAAAAAAACCCACTCCCATTTCACCCCTCCGTTCGTTCGAAATACCTGTCCAGTTGAGCTTTAAATTTGTTTAGGCTATCAACTTCAACAACCAGTGATGGAAGTCGGTTCCACCAACCAACCACCCGCTGGCCAAAGGCAAATTTCCGCACATCTATCCGACATCCGTCCTTCCTCAATTTGAATTTATGCCCTCTGAGGTGATTATTCTGAGAAAGATGAAGAATCCCATTGGCATTGAGCATGCTCAAACCATTCAAAGCCTTATACACCTCTATCAGATCACCTCGCCGGTGCCTAGTCTCCAGACTCTGTAATTTGCAAAACTTAAGCCTTTCTTCGTAAGAGCAACCCTTTGTTCCATTTACTAATCTTGTTGCCCTTCTCTGTACCCGTTCCAGCAGCTCTACATCCTTCTTGAAATGAGGCCTCCAGACCTGTATACAGTACTCAAGATGTGGCCTTACCATTGCCTTATACAAGGGAATAATCACCTCCTTATCCCTGCTAGAAAAATTCCTCTTTATCATTGACAAGACACCATGAGCTACTCTTGCAGCTCGTCTGCACTGCTCAGAGAACTTCATATCTGCCTGCACAATTACCCCCAGGTCCTTTTCATTCTCCACCACTGTCAGTGTAGTACCGCAGATTTGATACGTTGATCTGGGGTTACTGTTTCCCATATGCAGCACTTTACATTTGTCGATGTTAAACCTCATTTGCCACCTCTCAGCCCATCTGTTCAACCTGTCCAGATCCTGTTGCAGCAGCATAGCGTCAGTATTGTCCTTAACGACCCTGCCAACCTTTGTATCATCTGCAAACTTGGACATTAAACTTGATATCCCATCATCAATATCATTCATAAACACCGAAAACAACAACGGACCCAACACTGAACCTTGAGGAACTCCACTAATAACATTAGTCCACGTTGAGCAGTGTCCATTGATTACCACTCTCTGTCTTCTGCCACTCAACCATCCCCTTATCCATAGCAGCAATTTGCCTCCAATGCCACACTGCTCCAATTTGTGCAGCAGTCTTCCATGTGCAACAGTATCAAAAGCCTTTCTAAGATCCAAATATATAATATCAAAGTTATTCCCTGCATCCAGTTCTTTTGTGACTACATCATAGTATCCAATCAAATTGGTCAGGCAAGACCTGCCCTTAACAAAACCATGCTGCGTCTGAGCTATAACTGAATTCTTGTCTAGATGATCCTGCAGTGCTTCTTTAACCAGTGCCTCCATTAATTTACCTGGAACAGAAGTTAAACTAACAGGTCTATAATTACTTGTGTCAGCCTTTGAACCTCCTTTGTGAATTGGGGTCACATTTGCACATCTCCAGTCCATAGGTACCTCCCCTGAGTCCAAGGAAGCTCTCATAATTATGGCTAAGGGTTTGCTTACTTCCTTTGCTGCCTCCTTTAATATAACTGGATAGATCCCATCCACCCCAGGTGCCTTTTTTATGTTTATCCTCAACAATCTCTCCTCCACTTTCCTCTCAGTTATTACAAAATCATCCAGCTCACTGCCAATGTTTACTTTACCTACATCATTCTCCTTCCTGAATAACTCCTCATGCGTGAATGTAGATGCAAAATACTCGTTTAGATTGTTAGCCACCTGAGCAGGATCCTCAACTGTTGAACCATCAATATCCAGTGGACCAATCTGATTCATCCCTTTCCTTTTCGAGTTCAAGTATGTAAAGAACTCTTTTCTGTTTTTCTTTGCATCCTTTGCCAAGGATTTTTCATAGTCTGCCTTTGCCTGCCTAATCTCCTTTGTGACTTGGTTACAGACCAACTTATATCTATCATAGGCTTCCATGTCACCCATTAATTTGTATGTATCCCATGCATTTTTCTTCTCTGCCACATGTCTCATTAGTTCATCTGACAACCATTTAGGCCTAAACCTTGAACAATATTTCTTAGTTGGTATGTAAAGCCTGGTAGCCTCCAAGATTAGTTCCTTGAATGCTTCCCATTTTGAGTTTGCTGTTGGTAACATCATCAGTTGGTCCCACTGTATAGAATTTAAATACTGTCTCAGACCATCATAGTCGCCTTTACGAAAACAAAAACCCTTCCCTTTACCTCTGATGGTAGTTACCTCCTTGAGTAAATCCCACTTCAACACACTGTGATCACTGCCACCTAGTGGTTCATTTATCTGCAGGTTCTTAATGCATGAAGAATCACTACTGATAATCAGATCAAGAGTATTGCTCCCTCTTGTTGCCTCACGAACATGCTGATGTAGAAAACAATCATCCAATAAATCCACAAAAGCCTTGCTAGTGTGCGAGTGACCAACCCACAAATTCCAGTCAATATCTGGGAAATTAAAGTCCCCCATTATAAGACTCTCTGATTTACTGGCCCACTCTATTTCCCTGTACAATATCTTATTATACTCATCAGAGTCATTAGGCCTATAGCACACTCCTACTCTCAATTTTGATTTCCCTATGCTTATGTCACACCAAACTGACTCGACGCTGCCCTGTCCATCGATGTCGACTGGCTTCACTTCCTTGGACTTTATGTGTTTCTTAATTAATAGCATGACCCCTCCTCCCCTCCTGTCCTGTCTATCCTTTCTATACACATTGTATTCCCCAAATTCCAGTTCCGCATTACTTATATCTGTGTGACACCACGTCTCTGATATCCCAACAATATCTGCCTTTGATGTTTTGAGCAATACCTCAAATTCATCAAATTTATTTACCAAACTCCTAGCATTGGTGTACACGCAGGTATACATGCACCTGTTTCTATTCTTAGCTACCCTAACACAACCCATGTGTTTACTTGTACCGCAATGACTACCAGCAGTCTCTGAAATATCCTGCATCCTGTTTTTCAGACTTCTGCTCATTTCAATAGAAGCAGTGCAAGAATCACTTCCACCTCTGCCACTGGCTACTGTTAATCTATTAGTCCTTGTATCCCCCCCAACTAGCAGTTTTCCGACCCACCTAACACTGCCTCGACAGCATCAGCAAAAATTCTTGCACCCTTTCTATTTAAGTGTATCCCATCCCTGTAGAAGCAATCTCTCCTGTTAACAAGTACAGTCCAGGCTGAAAAAAATTCTACCCCTTGAGCCTTGCACAATCCCTCCAGGGCCGAATTGATCGACAAGTATAAATTGTAGTTATGGAGGAGCTGTTCATGTTAGCAAAAACAAAAAATGTTTTTAATCTGATATAATATTTACAACTTGATTGTATTGTTAAGTATTTATCTCTACAAGTGATCATCATTGTTCATTAATTTTCTTTTCCTATAGGCATGATGCTTTGGATATGGATTCCCTTTCATCATTTTATTTAGGGACTGTCCAAACATGGCATCCTAAGAAATCATATGCAAAAAATACCTCATGTGGTAAGTCTAATGTATTATATTGTTGCCTGTAATATAAATTTGCAAGTTTGTAAATCGAAGTATGTATAATTTTATTTTATAACAAAGCTTTCCGCCCCCTACATCAGATCCTATAAATGGGTTAGAATAAATGCCAGGTCATGATAATGTGAAACTTTGGAAATGCTCTTGACAGTCAAATCTAGACAGCAAAACCATTTTTATGAACAAAATTATGCACAGTCGGAATCAGTTGATCTAACAGAAAATACAAACAGAAATAGGTAAGCTGATGTTTGAAAGCATACTGTGTTGGTAAACATTTTAATATAAAGTATGTATGCTGTCAGTGAAATTTAATTTATAGTGCAGTGTGGACTTTAAAAAGACCTCTTTTTCCCACAAATCTGCATTTTTGCCTGTTTAAGCCCAAAAATCTGTTTGCCTCTTACTTACAATTATGTGATCTCCAGCTTTTTGGGCATCAAATTTGGCAGCTATAATAAAGTGCAGCAGGTTACCCAGAAATGGTTTGAAGATTTAAGTCTGGTGGGTTAGTAGTCGGATACTCCATATACGGATACAAACACCAGGCCAGGGGTGGGCAACCCGCAGCCTTTGTCAAACAAAGAGGAAATAAAATCATTAAATAATCCTACTACTTTTAAACTAATATTTTTGAAAATTAAATATTCAAAACGTTTTAATAATAAAAAGCTTTATATATTTTTTTCACAATATAGAAACATTATTCAGATAATTAAAAAAGGAAAATACATATTTTTTGATCTAAAAAGTAAAATATATCATGTTTAACTTTTTCTATTTATTTAAAAATCGTTTTTATGTATCACAAATGATTAAAATAAGAGCTATTTAATAAAAGAAAAATTCTAATCCTCTGTTAAGTTTGTTAAAATAAAAAAAATATTTTAACAGAGTTAATAATTTGAAGAAAATAGTTTTTTATTTTAAAATTTAAATTGTGACATTGTGATTTTTTATCTGTTCCTTTTATGTGCATATTTGTAACTGTGAATATTTTGACAACCGTATGTATTCTTGTCTTGAATTTTGTAACCTGTAATTTCTTATGTTTGATTTCACAATTGCTTAATTTTTAGATTAGCATTAGCATTAGTAGAGGCATTTCATGCAAGAAAGCAAGCTTATGCAGCATCAGCCAAAAAAAAAAAAAAAAAAAACCACTTCCACTTCACCCCTCTGTTCGTTCGAAATACCTGTCCAGCTGAGCCTTAAACTTATTTAGGCTATCAACTTCCATGACAACGGATGGAAGTCTGTTCCACCAACCAACCACCCGCTGGCCAAAGGCAAATTTCCACACGTCTATCCTACATCTGTCTTTCCTCAATTTGAATTTATGCCCTCTCAGGTGATTATTCTGAGCAAGAGGAAGAATTCCATCAGCATTGAGCATGCTCAAACCATTCAAGACTTTATACACCTCTATCAGATCACCTTGCTGGTGCCTAGTCTCCAGACACTGTAATTTGCAAAACTTTAGCCTTTCTTCGTAAGAGTACCCCTTTGTTCCATTCACTAATCTTGTTGCCCTTCTCTGTACTCGTTCCAGCAGATCTACATCCTTCTTGAAATAGGCTTCCAGACCTGTATACAGTACTCTAGGTGTGGCCTGATCATTGCCTTATACAAGGGATAATCACCTCCTTATCCCTGCTAGAAATATTCCTATATATCATTGACAATATACCATAAGCTATTCATGCAGCCCATCTGCACTGCTCAGAGAACTTTATATCTGCCTGCACAACCACCTCCAGGTCCCTTTCATTCTCTACCACTGTCAGTGTAGTACCACAGAGTTCATATGTTGCTCTGGGGGTTGCTGTTTACCATATGTAGTACTTTACATTTGTCAATGTTAAACTTCATTTGCCACCTCTCAGCCCATCTGCTCAACCTTTCCAGATCCTGTTGCAGCAGCATAGTGTCAGTAGTGTCCTTGACAACCCTGCCAACCTTCGTATTGTCTGCAAACTTGGACATTAAGCTTGATATACCATCATCAGTATCATTTATAAATACAGAAAACAATAATGGACCCAACACTGAACCCTGAGGGACTCCACTAATAACATTAGTCCACGATGAGCAGTGTCCATTGATCACCACTCTCTGTCTTCACCCCCTCAACCATCCCTTTATCCATAGCAGCAATTTGCCTCCAATGTCACACTGCTCCAATTTGTGTAGCAGTCTTCCATGTGCAACAGTATCAAAAGCCTTTCTAAGATTCAAGTATATAATATCAAAGTTATTCCCGGCATCCAGTTCTTTTGTGACTGCATCATAGTAGCCAATCAAATTGGTCAGGCAAGGCTTCCCCTTAACAAAACATGCTGTGTCCGAGCTATAACTGAAGTCTTGTCTAGATGATCCTGCAGTGCTTCTTTAACCAGTGCCTCCATTAATTTTCCTGGAACAGAAGTTAAACTCACAGGTCTATAATTACTTGTGTCAGCCTTTGATCCTCCTTTGTGAATTGGGGTCACATTTGCACATCTCCAGTCTGTGCGTACCTCCCCTGAGTCCAAGGAAGCTCTCATAATTATGGCTAAGGGTTTGCTTACTTCCTTTGCTGCCTCCTTTAATATAACTGGATAGATCCCATCCACCCCAGGTGCCTTTCTTGTGTTTATCTTCAACAATTTCTCCTCCACTTTACTCTCAGTTATTACAAGATTCTGTAGCTTACTGCCAGAGTTGAATACACCTCTGGCATTCCTCTCGCTGAATAACTCCTGATGTGTGAATGTCAATGCAAAATATTCATTTAGTTTGTTAGCTACCTGAGCAGGATCATCAACAGTTGAACCGTCGATATCAAGTGGACCAATCTGATTCATCCCCTTCCTTCTAGAGTTTACATACGTAAAGAACTCTTTGCTGTTTTTCTTTGCGTCCCTTGCCAAAGATTTCTCGTAATCTGCCTTCGCCTGCCTAACCTCCTTTGTAACTTGGTTACAGATCAACTTGTATCTATCATAGGCTTCTGTGTCACGTGTTAATTTGTATGTATCCCATGCATTTTTCTTCTCTGCCATATGTCTCATTAGTTCATCTGACATCCATTTAGGCCTAAACCTTGAACAGTATTTTTATTAGTTGGTATGTAAAGCCCAGTAGCTTCCAAGATAAGTTCTTTGCATGCTTTCCATTTTGAATTTACTGTTGGCAACATCATCAGTTGGTCCCACTGTATAGAATTTAAATACTGTCTCAGTCCATCGTAGTTGCCTTTACGAAAGCAATAACACTTCCCTTTACCCCCTAATGGTAGTTACCTCTTTGAGTAAATCCCACTTCAGCACACTGTGATCACTGCCATCTAGTGGTTCATTTATCTGCAGATTCTTAATGCATGAAGAATCACTACTGATAATTGCCTTATCAAGAGTATTACTCCCTCTAGTTGCCTCCCAAACATGCTGATGTAGAAAACAATCATCCAATAAATCCACAAAAGCCTTGCTAGTGTGTGAGTGACCAGCCCCCAAATTCCAGTCAATATCTGGGAAATTAAAATCCCCCATTATAAGACTCTCTGATTTACTGGCCCACTCTATTTCCCTGTACAGTTTCTTATTATACTCATCAGAATCATTAGGCCTATAGCACACTCCTACTCTCAATTTTGATCTCCCAATGCTTATGTCACACCAAACTGACTTGACACTGCACTGTCCAGCGATGTCAACTGGCTTCACTTCCTTGGATTTTATGTGTTTCTTAACTAAAAGCATAACCCCTCCTCATGTGTGAATGTCGATGCAAAATCTGTGTGACACGATGTCTCTGATATCTCAACAATATCTGCCTTTAATGTTTTGAGCAATACCTCAAATTCATCAAATTTATTTACTAAACTCCTAGCATTGGTGTACATGCAAGTATACATGCACCTCTTTCTATTCTTAGCTACCCTAACAGAACCCATGTGTTTACTTGTACCGCAATGACTTTCAGCAGTCTCTGAAATATCCTGCATCTTGTTTTTCAGGCTTCTGCTCATTTCCATCATGTCCAAAAAAGTTAAAATGAAGTTGAATGAAGAAAACAGAACATTTAAAGAAGATTGGGAGATGCAGTATTTTCTTATTTCTGTGAAAGACAAAATGGTTTGTTTGATACGTAATACAGCACTAACAACATTAAAAAAATACAATGCAAATCAACATTATCCATCTCAGAAAACCATAAATATGTAAAATTAGAAGGAGAAGCTCGTAAATCTGCACTTCAAAAAATGAAGAAAGAAAAACAGCACCAGGAAAAGGCTTTTGGTGCTTTTATTAAGCAAGGAACTTCTGCAACTGATGTTACATACAAAATAGTGCATGTACTTGGAAAAAAAAGGCGAACCATTTAGTGATATCGAAATGATAAAAGAATGTATTGTTGAAGCAGTAGGATGTTTAGATCCGGAAAAAGTTGGCAAATACAAACAATTACCTCTCTCAAGAAAAACTGTAACTAATAGACAATATGAATTAGCTCAGAATGTAGGAGAACAACTTCAGGTAATAATTCACTCTAAAGATGTATATTTTTCAATAGTGTTAGATGAAACCACTGATAGAAATGACTCTGCTCGAATATTATATTTTATTTGTGCTATGACTGAAGATTTTCATTGTTACGAGGAACTGCTGGCTTTGGGTACGCCCACTGGAAGGACTCATGGAATTGATATTTTTAACAATTTTAAAGAAATGTGTCTTGAGAGAGGAATAAACCTTGGTAACCTGGTGAGTGTATTGTATGCACTGACTTTCTATGAGAGGAAAGCGAGAAGGATTCGTTTCATTGTTAAAAAAAGAAAAGCCCAATTTAGAAAAGTTAATTTCGTTCCACCGTATATTACACCAACAAAACCTTTGTGCTTAATCAAATCCTCCACGTTGAGCAATACTTTGGACAAAATTATTGCAATTGTTAACTTTATTCGAGTAAATGCTTTAAGACATCGCCAATTTCGAAACATGCTTATATTGGATGATGAGACATATAATGTCGACTTGCCATATTATTGTAAAGTGCGCAGGTTATCAAAAGGATAAATTTTAGTAAAAGTTTTGGCTTTGTGAGAGCAAATTAAAAAATTTTACGAGGAACAACAACAAGAATGCACTTGATGACTATTAGATGAAGAATTTTGTAGAAATGCTGTGTTTTTGTGTGATATTATGGAAAAGCAAAATGAATTAAATGTTTATTTGCATTAAATGAATTAAATGTTTATATATATGACATCTGGCAAAAAATTCAGATATTTCAAAAAAAAATTAATTTTTTATAAAACTCTTTTCTCTAAATCAGAAATATCTGGGGAACATTTCCCTCATTTAAAAAATATATTAAAGGAGCAGAAATATGTTGTATTTGACACATTCAAAGACTAAACCGTATTGGACATGCTAATTGAAGAATACAATGATACAAAGTTTGTAGATTTTCTGATTTCGAAGAACATACTTTAGAAATGAAATTGGCGTATGAACCACATTTAGTTGATATCCTGATGGCATCCACGGAACTACAGATGGAATTAATTGAATTAGGAGAAGATAATATGATAAAGACTTTTTTTGATACAAAAAAAGATCCTATTGAAATATGGAAAAATGCAGTTGAATACCCACGTTTACATCAACATGCTCGTCGACTGCTGTCTTGGGTGCCTCCATAGCCAGGTGGGCAGGAGCAGCAGTGCGTAGCACACGCTTCATGATTAGACCGGGGTTCGAGCTCGTGACCACCAAATATGGAGGATGCGGAAAGGTCAGGGAATGACCACTGCATATCCCCGGAGCAATATGGCCTTGGTTGCTAATGCTCATAAAAACCAAATAACAAACAACTGCTGTCTTGCTTTGCAACTATGTATTGTTGCGAATCAACTTTTCATACCTTACACAAATTAAAAGTCGTTTAAGGACTCAGATATCTGATATTCATTTAGAAGACCAACTCAAGTTGCATACAACTAAGATGGAGCCTAATATCCAGTTGTTATCTAATAAAAAACAAACCCAAAAATCTCATTAATTAATTATCAAAAAATATGTTTCAGCTGAAACCAATGCATTCTGGTGAGTTTAGCTCATTAAAAATGTGCAATTGAAGTGGTTTCAGCCGAGACATCTTTTTTGGTAAACAACTCGACCACCAAAGCATCAAATCTTCAACTCATTAATTAACTCATATTAAATTATTTTTTACAATAGTACAGTTTTTCCTAATTATTCTTGTATAATACACAAAGAGAATGTTAAATAATTGCTATAAATTTTCATTTGAATAACAATTTAGAAAATAATTTATTATCTTTATAATTATATTTTTTTAAAATTGTGTTCATATAAAATGTAGGTGGATGTATTATGATGAGAATATTGTAAATATGTATGTTTTATTGAAATTTATTTGCCTTTTCTATAGTTATATGTAATAAAATTGAACACTGATAATTAAGTATGTTTTACTTTGTAAGTGGTGGTTTGAAGGATCGGTGCGGCCTTTCCACTATTTCTGAAAACGAATATGGCATTTTATTCAAAAAAGGTTGCCCACTTCTGCACTAGGCTATCATGAATAAGCTCTCCCAAACTCTCATGAATGGTATCTAATGAACATCATGGAGAAGAATATCAAAGACCTACATTACCAGAAATTCATGGAAGGAAAAAAAGAGTTATATTGAAAAAAGGTGAACTGAGAAAAAAAAATCAAGTGCAACATCGAAGTCCAATACACAGAAGTGGGTATCATCTTCTACAAAATATGCCAAAATGTAAATATGTTGAAGCATTGCAGAGATTTCACTCAGTATAATCTCAAACTGATATATATCAGTTCACGCAAATGTCTCACTTACTGAATAGCATCAGTCTCGGCTCTCTCATCTACTCCACAATCCAGTTAACAGCAGTTCCATCTCTGATTAAGCCTAAAGACAAGGTTCAGTTATCATGAAATGTTAACCAAAAATTTTTAATATTGCAATAAATATCTTAAAATCAGTCTCACTTGGTATAACAGTGTACTTTTAATTACTAATTTTATTTATTAGTTGTTATTAGTTCTATTATTAGACTTAATAATACTCTAACCTCAGTACCACCTGCTGCATACATAACTGCTGTAGTACTAGCTCAAATGGAAAGAGCAGATTCTACTCACTGTCGACTGATTGCAAGACACTCTATAAGCAATATGATGAGAAGAACATCTTTACATAAAGCAACAATAGCACTCTTTCTTCGTGGCATCAACTGCACATAACTCGCCATCCTGACACATGCAAGGAATGACTAACTCTTGCAGTGTGCTTATATAGCTGAAAGTAACAGCAGACGCAATATTACATTATCACCTATGCGTGTCAATCTTATCTGATGCAATCTGTAAGAAATATTGCCATATACTTACGTTATTCAGAGCCCAATTAGAATTTTAAGGGGTGATGCACTTTCTTTGAACACCAGTGTAAGTGTAAAGTATATAATAAAATATACTAGAAACTTAGCATTGGGGTTTGAAATTTTGCCCTCTCAACTATCAGCTTTATTCTCATCAATACACAGACAACTGCATTATTGAATTAGCATTTATTGAACATTTAAATTGATTTTTATGATTGGTGAATTGAAGATTACACCAAATTAATCAATAATAGGTCTAAAACTATTTGGGTTTATAAGGAAACCAATTTTTATAGGTGTTTATGCCTGTCTTAGCACTTAAAATCAAATTGGGAAGAGTCAAAAAATCAAAGTAGAAAAAAGAAAGTGTTATATGACTTCTCTAAATTACTGGCTTTTATGCAAACATCAGAACTAAACCAGTATTGCTTTAGTTTACTTTGTTTATGTTAAATATTTCTTCAATGGTGCCATGTAAGAACATGGCTAATATTTTGGTTATTTTTCTTAATTATCTGTATGTCATAAAAATGTAAGGTTTTTTTTTTGTGTTGACCTCTTTTTAGTGCCAGTGTATGTCTTGCCAAATCTTGATTAAGAGAGCCTTGTTTTGCTTGCTGAGAGCCTTTACTTGCTAGACATTTGACTTTGTTTGGAGTTTCTCAGATATTTTATAGGATGATAATAAATGTTACCTTATCGTACTTCAAACATATTTTGTGGCATGCTCCAGTGGAACAAATGTGAACACTTTCCACTGGTTCACCTACTCAAACATCTCTAAATCTTCAGATTCAGAGATTTTTTGAGTAGGTGAACTTTAAGCTTTTTATATTAATATGTTAATATTTTATCATGCATTGTTGTTCTTTCATCCAAATCAAACATTCTCTTATGTTTGTACTAGCACTGTCACAGAGACTTCTAAATATTTTCAAAGGATTGATTGTTGTCGTCCTTTTTTATTACCTATTATATTACTAATAAAATTCTTCGTACTTGAATATACAAGGGTTGTTCAATAAAGAATGATCATAATTTTTCATGAATAGCCATATTACTTGCTATTTCTAGCTGAGTTGCAGAATTTAAGACCGAATTGAGCTGCATCATGTAGCAACTGTGCAGTTTACTCGTGTGCACGATGTGACCTTGGTGGTCAATCAGTTTTATACCTGTTCAGTTTCGCTTACATAATAATGGATGTAACACGTGAAGAGCAGTATGCTACTCTCATATTTTGTTTCTGTTTCAAAGAAACCTCGGCAGGAGCACATGTGAAATGTTAAAAGAGGCATATCCAAGAACACAACTCACAGGGTGGTTTAGAATATTTAAAGATGGAGGTGATTCAATCACAAAAATCAGTGACCTTGGAGCTCAAACCACTGCTGTCACCACAGAAAACTTCTGTAATCGTGAGAGATCATTATATGGCGGGAATGTTAAGAATATCAGTAGGAAGCACACAGGGTATTGTTCCTGACCACTTGCATATGACATGTTTATGCATCCTGGCTTCCAAGACTGCTCACACCTGAGCAGTGGCAGATGAAACATGGCTTCAGCATTTTGATGAAGAGAGTAAACAACAATCTCTGTTTGGAAGTAATGCCATTGCAAAAACCGTAAAAATCAAAAGTTGTGGATTCTGCAGGAAAGGTTATGATCATATCTTTCTCTCTCTCTCTCTTCTTTTTTTTTTTTTTTTTTTTTACATTCAAGGAATGGTTTACCAACATGTGTCACATCATACAACTGTTACGAGACATCACTACAGAACTGTACTGCACGCTTGGTGGGATCACATTTGTTACAAATTACCACAGCTTCACACAGATGGGCAGATGCTGTGTCACGACAATGTGAGACTTCACATTGCTTGTACTGTCATCGAGTACTTAGCCACATTGTCAATGTGTTCCTCAACCGCCCTGACCTTGCACCCTGAAACTTTTTTTATTAACAAAGTTAAAAGAGGAGCTGTGAGAAAATTTTTTCCAGTCGTCAGGAGTTGTAAATATATTAGGGCGATTCTCAAATGCATATCAAAAATTGCTATCTCCATGTTTTTGAAGAATGTCAGAATTTAGTGCATTACATCAAATTGGGACTACTCAGAAAGGACCATCAAAATATGGATGATTAATAAATGTAGTTTTAAAAAATACTTATATATATATAATCGCTTCTTTTTACATGATTTAAAAATATTACTATTTTATTAACAATAACAATAACAACTTAATATGTGCTAAATATTCACTATAATAGTGAATATTTTATGCATACACTTTATTACATGTTTTTTCAATAGTTTTGAAAGTTTAATAATTATTTGTAATTACTGTAAAATTAAGACAATTAAATAAATTAAACTAACAGTTTTTATTGATTGTACACTTATTTATTTATTTTTTCTTTCTCAGATTCAAGCAAAGAAAAGACATTCCGTAACATGTTAAAGAAACCATTTAGTGATCTGCTGATTGGGAGTTGCCGAGAAATTAAACAATGCCCACCATCAAGTTTCCCCTTGACAGCAGCCGTTTTGCATTATACAAAACAAGGTGGCAGTTCCCAACAGTACTATGGTTGTAGTGTACCAAGTTTTAGCAATCTGATGATAGATTTTTCTTCTAATTCTCTAAATTATATTACAAAGCCTGAAAAGAAAGAATATTCTCTCTGGAAAAGAATTAATAAGGTTTCAGAAAACATCCAGTCCAAAAGAACAAATGAAAGGTCAAAAAATATAAAAAAAGAGAAGAATCACATTGCTTTTTGTCGAATTTGTTGCAAATACTGGTTAGCCCATTGTTCTCTTAAAAATTTGGAAAATTATTTGGAGGATCTTCCTCAAAATTTTCTATGGCTTCTAAAACTGTGTTCTTCACTGATAGAGACTATTCCAACAGAATTATACAAGGAGGTGATGGAAATAGAGAGAGTACTTTTCAGGAAGAAGAAAAAAAAAAAGGAAACTTAATGACACTGTGTGAAAGACAATATCAAGCTTTATTCTTCTTTACCTAAAACTTTGTAATCCTTCCTGTTGTGAAAGCTAGATATTTTTTATCTCTCTAAATAAAAGCTTTTCTTTTCTAATTTATTGCAGATTTTATTTACAGGAATGTTTTGCTTGATAAGCAGTGTACTGCAGCAGAATTATAACCACTCAGCAGACTTGATTACTTTTTCTCATGGGCACAGTTACGAAGTCCTCCTCTCAGAAGATACTTGACATGATTATCACTGCTCTGGAAATGGACTGATTCATTATATATTCATTAGTAGTTAAGTTTGAAGATGTCTTTTCCCATAGACATCTGTTAAAAAGTTACCCACCTTTTATCTTTTCACTTGCTTTCATTTGACATCATTATTTCTTCCTTGGCTTTTTATGGGTTGTTTAACACTAAGGAAGTGACGCTAATTGCTTCAAGTGCCTTACTCCTCAGTGAACTATAATCTCTGCCACATGTATGATTAAAAAAAATTCTAATATCTAAATTCCCTTTTGTTTTCTTGCAAAGGTCCTAGAAACTTTCTGTACAAAAAAAATCATCATATATAAATTGAATAATTATAACTTTCTGTCTAGTATAAATAGATATGCTCTACTCTACTAAAAGAAATGGAGACTTGTAGTTCAGAATACAACATACATTTATTAAGAAAAAAATTAATGTGGCATGTTGGTTTCACAGCCATGTAAATATATCACAAATGTCTTAACATACAGTCAAAACATAAATCCACAGGCAAAAATCCTAGGTGAGTTAATGTTTGAAAGTACATTGTACTAGTAAAGTGTCTTGTGACTATTTTAATATAATGTTTATTTTGTCAGTGAAATTTAATTTAGTACACTGTGGACTTTACAGTGCCTTCTGCTTTTTGTGGAAAATCTCCAGGTTCCTTGAAAGTCAGAAGTTGGCAGCATTGTCCAAAATGAGTAATGCTTTGTTGTCCATGTTGTTTTCTTTGCACTTTTTCACAAATGGCATACAGTGGTTATTAAACCATTCTGTAAAAGTATCTCTCGTCACCCATGTGTCTTTATTACTTAGAAACATTTTCTAAAATTCTTGGATTACAGCAGGCCCCCATTATAACGCGGTTCGCTTTACACTGATTTGCTATAACGCTGTTCTTATATTATAACCCGTATCTGACTATAACACTGTCACAGATCACTATAACGCTCTTATACAGATTGCATTTTTGGCATATTTAACGAAATCGTTTCATTTGATGGAATCAATAGCTTGAAAATGAATAGCAAAATAGCATTAAAACGTTTCCCACACTCAGTGAAATTTTCTCGCTCGCTAATTTAATTGCAGTACAGTGACTTGTTACGGAGCTCCCAGATCAACATTTTAAAAAAATGATCAAGTATATTGCTTGTAATATTTGCATTATATGCATTTATTCGAAGTCTAGTCATCATTCAGTACAGTATTAGACATCATACATAACGGACAGTTTACTCGAACATTGTATCGTAATTAATGCAACCAACGCAGTTATATTTTCGAAGAGTTAATAATGGCCGATAAGAATGAAAAAGCAACAATGTCTGGGCGCAGTACGAAGACTATAAATGTAAGAAAAAGACTGAATTTGAAAATTAAATTAGACATTTTGAAGCGAAACGATTCCGGTCGACGACAAGCGGATGTGTGCCATAATTTAGGACTTGCAAGTTTAACTCTAAGAACAATTACAAAAAAAAATAAAGAATTAATTTTAGCAACGGGAAAGATAGCTGTTCCACTGCAAGCAACTAGGGCTAGGCCGGCTATTAGGATTGAAATGGAAACGTTAACTAATTTTACTGAAGATAATATCCAATGCAGACTTCAGTTAAGTTAAATATTATAAAAAAAAAAAAAAAAGAGAGAGAAAGAGATTAGCCAATATAATGATCTGAAGAAAACCTACCTAAAAAAAAAAAAGGAGCCGAAACTTTCAAAAAAGAACTTAAAATTATTGAAGAGGGGTATTATGTGTTATACTTCTAAACAAGTTTTTAACATAGATGAAGCAGAACTTTTATGGAAAAACGAATGCCTAAAAGAAGTTTCATATTGAAAGAAGAAAAAAACATGCCAGGTTGCAAAGCGGTGAAGGATCAGTTGACTTGATTGTTAGGTGGTAACGCTGCGGAGGATTTAAAATGAATACCCCTTTTAGTCTATATATAAGTATAGTGCGAAAGCATCAATAATACATAGCCAAATCTGAATGAACAGAATATTAGCAAAGCAACATCCTTTTAAGTTATATCTCATATTGTGAATACCTTCACAACGAGTTCCCATGATATTGCACTCTTCTAATAAGTAACGCTTCGCCTGAGGAGAAGACTAATGTTACTTTAGCATTAGTAGAGGCATTGCCGACCGGGCTAGCCGGGTGGGTTAAGTGCCTGCCTGGCAACCCAAAGGTCGCGGGTTCGATTCCCGCCTCGGGCTTGGATCAAATTACTGCAAAAACCTTGGGAGGTGCATTATGGCCACAGAAGCCTATGCGCCAACAACTACCAAAAAAAAAAAAAAAAAAAAAAAAAGTAGAGGCATTTGATGCAGGAAAGCAAGCTTATGCAGCATCAGCCAAAAAAAAAAAAAAAAAACACCCCACTTCCACTTCACCCCTCTGTTCGTTCAAAATACCTGTCCAGCTGAGCCTTAAACTTATTTAGGCTATCAACCTCCACCACAAGGGATGGAAGTCTGTTCCACCAACCAACCACTCGTTGGCTAAAGGCAAATTTCCGCACGTCTATCCTACATCTGTCGTTCCTCCATTTGAATTTATGCCCTCTCAGGTGATTTTTCTGAGCTAGAGGAAGAATCGCATCAGCATTGAGCATGCTTAAACCATTCACCTCGCTGGTGCCTAGTCTCCAGACACTGTAATTTGCAAAACTTAAGCCTTTCTTCGTAAGAGCACCCCTTTGTTCCATTCACTAATCTTGTTGCCCTTCTCTGTACTTGTTCCAGCAGCTCTACATCCTTCTTGAAATGAGGCCTCCAGACCTGTATACAGTACTCTAGGTGTGGCCTGACCATTGCCTTATACAATGGAATAATCACCTCCTTATCCCTGCTGGAAAAATTCCTGTATATCATTGACAATACTCCATGAACTACTCTTGCAGCCCGTCTGCACTGCTCAGAGAACTTCATATCTGCCTGCACAACCACCCCCAAGTCCCTTTCATTCTCTACCACTGTCAGTGTAGTACCACAGAGTTGATACGTTGCTCTGGGGTTGCTGTTTCCCATGTGTAGTACTTTACATTTGTCAATGTTAAACTTCATTTGCCACCTCTCAGCCCATCTGCTCAACCTTTCCAGATCCTGTTGCAGCAGCATAGTGTCAGTAGTGTCCTTGACAACACTGCCAACCTTTGTATCGTCTGCAAACTTGGACATTAAGCTTGATATACCATCATCAATATCATTTATAAATACAGAAAACAATAATGGACCCAACACTGAGCCCTGAGGGACTCCACTAATAACATTAGTCCACGATGAGCAGTGTCCATTGATTACCACTCTGTCTTCTCCCCCTCAACCACCCCTTTATCCATAGCAGCAATTTGCCTCCAATGTCACACTGCTCCAATTTGTGTAGCAGTCTTCCATGTGCAACAGTATCAAAAGCCTTTTTAAGATACAAGTATATAATATCAAAGTTATTCCCTGCATCCAGTTCTTTTGTGACTGCATCATAGTATCCAATCAAGTTGGTCAGGCAAGACTTCCCCTTAACAAAACCATGCTGTGTCTGAGCTATAACTGAAGTCTTGTCTAAATGATCCTGCAGTGCTTCTTTAACCAGTGCCTGCATTAATTTTCCTGGAACAGAAGTTAAGCTCACAGGTCTATAATTACTTGTGTCAGCCTTTGATCCTCCTTTGTGAATTGAGGTCACATTTGCACATTTCCAGTCTATGGGTACCTCCCCTGAGTCCAAGGAAGCTCTCATAATTATGGCTAAGGGTTTGCTTACTTCCTTTGCTGCCTCCTTTAATATAACTGGATAGATCCCATCCACCCCGAGTGCCTTTCTTGTGTTTACCTTAAACAGTTTCTCCTCCACTTTACTCCCAGTTATTTCAAGATTCTGTAGCTTACTGCTAGAGTTGAATACACCTCTGGCATTCCCCTTGCTGAATAACTCATGTGTGAATGTCGATGCAAAATATTCATTTAGTTTGTTAGCTACCTGAGCAGGATCATCAACAGTTGACCCATCAATATCAAGTGGACCAATCTGATTCATCCCCTTCCTTCTAGAGTTTACATAAGTAAAGAACTCTTTGCTGTTTTTCTTTGCATCCCTTGCCAAGGATTTCTCGTAATCTCCTTCACCTGCCTAACCTCCTTTGTAACTTGGTTGCATATCAACTTGTATCTATCATAGGCTTCTGTGTCATGTGTTAATTTGTAAATATCCCATGCATTTTTCTTCTCTGCCATATGCCTCATTAGTTCATCTGACATCCATTTTGGCCTAAACCTTGAACAATATTTCTTAGTTGGTATGTAAAGCCTAGTAGCTTCCAAGATAAGTTCTTTGAATGCTTCCCATTTTGAATTTCCTGTTGGTAACATCATCAGTTGGTCCCACTGTATAGAATTTAAATACTGGCTCAGTCCATCGTAGTCACCTTTACGGAAGCAATAACCCTTCCCTTTACCCCTAATGGTAGTTACCTCTTTGAGTAAATCCCATTTCAGCACACTGTGATCACTGCCACCTAGTGGTTCATTTATCTGCAGATTCTTAATGCATGAAGAATCACTGCTGATAATCAAATCAAGAGTATTACTCCCTCTAGTTGCCTTCCGAACATGCTGATGTCGAAAACAATCATCCAATAAATCCACAAAAGCTCTGCTAGTGTGTGAGTAACCAGCCCCCAAATTCCAGTCAATATCTGGGAAATTAAAATCTCCCATTATGAGACTCTCTGATTTACTGGCCCACTCTATTTCCCTGTACAGTTCCTTATTATACTCATCAGAGTCATTAGGCCTATAGCACACTCCTACTCTCAATTTTGATCTCCCAATGCTTATGTCACACCAAACTGACTCAAAACTGCACTGTCCAGCGATGTCGACTGGCTTCACTTCCTTGGTTTTATGTGTTTCTTAACTAATAGCATAACCCCTCCCCCCTTCCTATCCTGTCTATCCTTTCTGTAGACGTTGTACTCCCCAAATTGCAGTTCTGCATCCCTTATATCTGTGTGACACCACGTCTCTGATATCCCAACAATATCTGCCTTTGATGTTTTGAGCAATACCTCAAATTCATCAAATTTATTTACTAAACTCCTAGCATTGGTGTACATGCAAGTACCTGCACCTGTTTCTATTCTTAGCTACCCTAACACAACCCATGTGTTTACTTGTACCGCAATGGCTCCCAGCAGTCTCTGAAATACCATGCATCTTGTTTTTCAGGCTTCTGCTCATTCTAATAGAAGCAGTGCAAGAATCTCTTTCACCTCTGCCAGTGGCTACTGTCAATCTATTGGTCTTTGTCTCCCCCCAAGCTAGCAGTTTTCCGACCCACCTAACACTGCCTCGATACTTATTCTCAGATGGATACGACCACCCAGACGGCACCGTTTCAGAGCTGTTTCTTACAGAACATATCAAGCTGTAATATATTCTTGCAACTGTACACCATTTCCAAAAATATCGTTACTTCGTACAACATGCCTCTCTCCTTCTTTTATTTTATCTACTGAATGCATCATGAATAGTCAGACTAATCGAACAAAGTGATATGCAAAAAGATCTAAACTTCCCACACACAGGGTCTTGGTTCCAATCTTCCAACTAGTCTGCCACAAGCACTGTTTACTTTTTCTGACAGAATCCCAACTATTGGTTGCCTTGACTACTGCTCATCTCGGTCCTCCATTTGCTTCAGAGGTGGTACTTGTGCATATGCTCGCTCTAGTATTCCCTGTTAAAGACTTAATAATTTGAAAATTCATCTGCTGCCTCTTTCACCTCCTAACTCCACCACTCACTTGGAACTCTGACTTCTCCAGTCCAACTTTGCTAACAGTGAGATAATTTTTTATAATGATAATGATTTTAACATTCATAACTCCAGCCACCTTCAGTTTCCTAGTCACATGGACCCAGTTGGTCAAGATGCTGATGCTTTTGCAATTACTAATGACCTAATACTGATTATTAACTTAGCATCAAGAATACTAGACAATCCCAACTGCACATCCAACACTCTTGACCTTTTTTCACATAAACAACTCTTCAAATACACCTATGTAAAAGTGGTGCAAAAATATTCACTGAGATTATGGATCACAAAACTGCTAGTCTGGGGGATGGTACCCAGACTAAGAGATAAACAGTAGGCACAGGCAAGAGGTGAGAGTTATTCTTGCAGTGCTTCTATTAGAACATGCATAAACCTGAAAAGTAAGATGTCAGGGGATTGGAAGACCTGCTGGGAGTCTTCATAGAATGAGCAAATACATGGGCTGAGTCAAGGATACTAAAAGTAAAAACAGTTGCAGGTGTATTTGTACATACTCTAATGCTAGTAGCATAGTAAATAAATTTGCTGAATTTCAAGTACTGATCAAATCATCAAATGCAGACATCGTGGGGATATCAGAGACATGCTGTCACTCAGATGTAAGGGATACATTGTGTGCAGAAAGGACAGGAGTGGGGGAGGTTTGGGCCCTTAGTTAAGAAGCACATAAAATTAAGGCCATGGCCTTATGGGTGGTCAGTACAATTACCACCCATGTCATCCATAAGGCCATGCTATATGCCTTATGGATGACATGGGTGGCCAGTACAATTCTGAGTCTGCTGTGGCACCAACACTGGGAAAACAAAAATAAGGGTAGGAGAGTGTTATAGGCCTAATGACTGCATCACAGTCATTAGGCCTATAACAGACATATAGAATGGTCCAGTAAATCAGAATGTCTTATAATAGGGGATTTAACTTTCAAGATATGGACTGGACCCTGTGGGTTGGTCACACACAGAAGCAAAACTTTTGTGGATTTATTAGATGACTCTGTCCTGGCAACGAGAAAGTAGTACTCCTGAACTGATTATCAGCAGTGACCCTTCATGCATTAAGCATCTGCAGATAAAAATCCATTAGGTGGCAGTGATCACAATGCACTGATGTGGGATTTAAAGTTGTAACTACATGAGATGCATGTTAAGTTATCAGGTGATGTAGATGCTATAGTAAATATAAACCAGTCTGCATGACAACACAGCATAGCCTGTTTTACTTATGTAAACAGTACAAGGAAGAGGTTTGAATCATATTCGTCTGCTAGATAGGAATGAATTAACTGTTTATGATCCTGCCCAGGTTTCTGACAAACTACATGGGTATTTTGCATCTACATTCACACAGTTTTTTAGAGATGAGGATGCCTGAAGTGAGTCATTCTGGTGGGGAGTGAATGATTTTGTGAAAACTGTTGAGAAAGAGGAAAAATAATTGAAGCTAAATAAAAAAGGCAACTGCGATGTAAGGGAGGCAATAAAAAAAAAAAGGGAAAGGAGGCAATAAAAGAGGTACAGTAATACATTGATTATCCGTGGTAATTTGGGGTTGCTAGAGCCCGGATAATTGAAAAACACAGTAAATCAAAATTACATTTTTATTTGTTTAAATAACTTCCAAAACACACAAGATATTACATGTATATAACAACAATATTTTATTCATTTTGATAGAAAGTGCGATTTTTTTTTTTTTTTTTTTTGTAGCATCATTTTTCTTACGTGTCCACGAATTTGTAAAATTTCAATATAATCTACATCATCTTGACTTTCCATAAATTTAGGTAATGTCTCTGCAGCTGTTAGGGCTTCATTACTACAGTGGACTCGGACAGTTTTTAAATTCTGTACACAGTGGGATCAACTGACGATGTTACCAACAGTAAATTCTAAGTGGGAAGCATTCAAGGAATTAATCATGGATACTACTAAAAGTTTCATACCTATTAAGAAATATTGTTCAAGGTTTAGGCCTAAATGGTTATCAAATGAACTAATGAGATTTGTGACAGAGAAGAAAAATGCATGGGATGCATACAAATTATCGAGCAACTCAGAAGCCTATGAGAGATATGCTAGTCTGTAATCAGGTCACAAAGGAGGTTAGGCAGGCGAAGACAGATTACGAGAAATCTTTGGCAAAATATGCTAAGAAAAACAGCAAGGGTTTCTTTACTTATATAAACTCTAAAAGGAAGGGGATGAATCTGATTGGTCCACTTGATATCGATGGTTCCACTGTTAATGATCCTGCTCAGATAGCAAACAAACTGAATGAGTATTTTGCATCTACATTCACACATGAGGAGTTATTAAGGTTTGAAAATGGCAGAAGGTTATCAAATTGTAACAGAGTGCTTAATGATTTTGTAATAACTGAGAGCAAAGTGGAGAAGAAATTGTTGAAGTTAAACATAAGAAAGGCACTTGGGGTGGATGGGATCTATCCAGTTATATTAAAGGAGGCGGCAAAGCAACTAAGCAAACCCTTAGCCATAATTATAAGAGCATCCTTGGACTCCAAGGAGGTCCCCACAGACTGGAGATGTGCAAATGTATCCCCAATTCACAAAGGGGGATCGAAGGGTGACACGAGTAATTACAGACCAGTTAGTTTAACTTCTGTTCTGGGTAAAATAATGGCGTCACTGGTTAAAGATGCATTGCAGGATCATCTAGACAAGACTGCAGCAATAATTCAGACACAGCATGGGTTTGTTAAGGGAAAGTCTTGTCTGACAATGATAGGATATTATGATGTGGTTACAAAGGAACTGGATGCAAAAAATAATTTTGATATCATATATTTGGATTTCAGGAAAGCTTTTGGCACTGTTGCACATGGCAGACTATTGTACAAATTGGAGCAGAATGGTATTAAGGGTAAGTTGCTACAATGGATAAAAGAATGGTTGAGTGGGAGAAGACAGAGGGTGGTAATTAATGGGTGCTGCTCTTCGTGGACTAATGTTATTAGTGGAGTCCCACAGGGTTCGGTGTTGGGTCCTCTGTTGTTTTGTATATTTATCAATGATATTGATGAAGGTATATTAGGCTTAGTGTCGAAGTTTGCAGATGATACAAAAGATGGCAGGGTTGTTAATGACAGTAATAGCAGTGTGCTACTGCAACAGGATCTAGATAATTTGGATAGATGGGCTAAGAAGTGGCAACTGAAGTTTAACTTTGACAAATGCAAAGTACTGCATATGGGTAGAAGTAACCCCAGAGAAATGTACCAACTGTGTGGTACTACACTTAAAGTGGTAGAAAATGAAAAAGACCTGGGAGTAATTGTACAGTCAGATATGATGTTTTCTGAGCAATGCAGACAGGCTGCCAGGGCAGATCATGGGGTTTTGTCATGATATATAGGAATTTTGCTAGCAGGGAAAAGGAGGTGATTGCACCTCTGTATAAGGCAATGGTCAGGCCATGCCTTGAGTACTGTGTACAGGTCTACATCCATCTTTAGGAAGGATGTAGATTTGCTTGAACGTGTACAGAGAAGGGCAACAAGATTGGTGAGGGGAATGAAGGGATCCTCTTACCAAGAGAGACTTAAGTTCTGCAAATTGCAGTGGCTGGAGACCAGGCACCTGCACAGTGATCTGATTGAGATGAGGCCTTGAATGGATTGAGCACGCTGAATTCTGATGGGATCCTTCCACTTGTTCAGATTACGAACTTAAGGGGGCGAAAAGACAGATGTAGAATAGATGTGTGGAAATTTGCCTTTAGCCAGTGGGTGGTTAATTGCTGGAACAAACTTCCATCTGTTATTGTGGAAGTTGATAGGTTAAATAAATTTAAGGAGGAACTGGACAGGCATTTGGAGGGAATGGTGTGATTTTTTTTTTTTTTTTTTTTTTGGCTGATGCTGCATAAGCTCATACACTTGCTTTCTTGCATCACATGCCACTACTACTTATTTTGCAAGCTGGCTGTAGTTTCTCATCGTCCTCCCATAGATTCTTGCACACTTTGGATTAAGTCATCAGTCATTTTTTTTGTAGCAGAGTTAATTTTTGTCTATATTTAACCATTGATTAACACTTGCCTCGCTTAAGTCTTTGCAACCTTCAATATTTTGAACTGAGTTTAAAATATCAGGAACGATTTCTACAGTGTTATTTGAGTCTCCCACTTCCAAGTTATTTTCGGCTATTACAAAGTCAACGGGCAATATTTTTTTGAACGATTTTATAATTGTTTCGCTTTTAACTTCCACCCATGTAGTAGAAATGTTATAGATAGCATCTTTAATTGTGACTTCCAAACTAAAAGAGGATTCTTCCGTGATAAAGTCCATCAAGGTCTTTCTATACAATTGTTTCATGCTCTCAAATCAACCCTTGGTTCCATAGATTGTACCAGTGGTGTAACAAATTGGGTGGAAGATAAATGTCGATAATATTACCATTTCCTGCAGTCAATTTTTCAATGGAGGATGGGATGGAATGTTATGTAATAACAAAATTGCTTTTTGGGGGAGACCTTTACAAAACATTTTTAACATGAGGAACGGATTTATCTGTCCACCACTTTTCGAATATATCACTATTGGAATATTAGTCGTGTCCTTTTAACTTCTAGGAGATTTTGATTTTCCCACTACTGTTAATTTTAATTTGTCATCCCCTGAACTGCTTGTGCAGTATAAACTTCCTGTCTTTGGTGAATTTCTTTCTTGTAAAGATACTGTGCTATTGGGCATTACTTGCAAATAAAGTCCCATCTCATCTGCATTGTAAGTTTTCAATAGATCAAGACCCTTTTCTTTACTAATCATAGCTAATTCATCACAGAATAAAATTGCTCCCATGTTTTCACCCTGTATCTCTAAGTCTTGTATGCCATGCTTGTCTTTAAATTGTTTCAATCAACCAGATGAAAATGTAGGTGTTCTAGGCATTTCTAATTTGTCAAAAAAATATTTTGCCTTGCTTTAATCATTGGTCCAGATATTGGAGTTCCTTCAGCTCTTTGTTGTAAAAACCACTTTATCATTACACTTTCAAGTAGTTTGTTTTTAGCACCTTTGAGCGATTTTCTTTGTGAAGTGCAATCAAATGTGCTACATTTAGAAACAAGTGTATCTATATTGGGCTGGTTTTTAATGATGTCCCGTACAGTTTGCTGGCCAATTCAAAATTCGTCTGCAAGCTTTGAAACACTCACAGTTTTCACGTCTTTTTATAATTTCCAGTTTCTTTTCTACTGTTAAAACAACCTGTTTTCATTTACTTCACTTTTTAGGGGTTGAAATGCAAAATATATATTATGTACAACACACAGCAAGCATTCACTATGTTTAGGAGATAAATGTGAATAGGTTACACATGTGCGTTATTTGGCATTAGAAATGCAGCAGGTGTTTCACGAGACTTGACTTCACAACTGTGGGTGTAAAAGCATCTGACATGATTTACCAGGTGGCAAAAAGAGAGAAGCGACTGATTTCCTGTATGTACTTTACAAATCCACTTGTACAGATAAATAATATTCTTTAAATGTTTGTTAAAACTACATACATATAGAGGACCACAGTTAACATGACGTTTTACTGCATTCAAATCTTTAGCCATGATTCTGAGAGCATATCTATATCAGGGGAGGTCACAATGGACTTGGTGTGCAAATGTATCCTCAATTCACAAAGTGAGAGCAAAGGAAGATGAGCAATTATACACCTTGACTTCTGATCCAGGGAAAATAATGGAGTCTCTGGTTAAAGAACCAATGTAGAATACAGGACTTCAGTCACAGTATGGATTTTTTTTTAAGGGGCAGTGTTATCTGACCACTCTGATTGGATACTATGACATAGTAACAAAAATTTATTTTCACACATCTTAGTCAGAAAAGCTTTTGATACTGTTCCACACAAAATGCTGCAGTTTGGCATAAGGGCAAGTTGCTACTATGGATAAAGGGATGGTAGAGTTGTCAATGGGCAGTACTCTTCTTGGATTAATGTTATTATCAGAACTGCCCGAGGCTTATTGTCTACATTTTCAGATGATATAAAGGTTGACAGGGTAGTTAACCATGGTATGCTACTGCAACAAGATCTAGATAAATTATGCAGAAAGGCCGAGAAGTGACAATTGATGTTTAATAAAGACAAATGGAAGGTCCTTCATGTGAGGAGCAACAATCCCAGGGCAGAGGAGAATGAAACAGACTTAGGGTAACTGTGCAGACAGGCTACCTTGATCTGTTGGAAAGGGTGCTCTTACTGGAAAACGGTTGTTTTGCAAATTGAAGACAATCTTCGTCAATAGGACATCAGAAGAATTTTGAACAATCTTGATGTCAGGAAAGCTCCAGAACAAGTGGCATTTCTCCACATGTTCTCCAAACATGTGTATCTGCACTTGTTCCTATTCTGTGTCACCTTTTTACACTTTCTTATTGCACTGGTGTTTTTCTTTATACTTTGAAACTTTGCCATATCGAGCAAATTCCTGAAAAGGGCAACAAATCACTCCCATCCAATTATTATCCCATTGCACTTACCTCTACTCTTTCCAAAGTAATGGAGAAATCTATTAACTACCAACTCCTAAACTATATCTCGTCCTTCCATCTGATTAAGGATTGCCAGTATTGATTTCATCAGTGTCAATCCACTGGTGATATACTGCTACATTACCTTTCTGGAGATAAATTCAGTGGAAAGATTGAAACTCAAGCAGTTGCTCTTCTCATTGCAAATGCTTTTGCTGATGTTTAAAAGAAGCTTGTTGTTTTACAAACTGTTTTTGCAATTGGGTATCCAGTTTTTTCTCTGACTGCTCACTGTGGGTGATTGTGGCTGTCTTCTAATTTTCTCACTAATGCCGGTGTGCCCTAAGGTTCATTACTTTCTTCTACTATTTTGCTCTTGTATGTGAATAACCTTCCACTAACTTGTAATCCTATCCATAGTTTTGCAGACGATGACACGTTGCATTCAACTTAACAGTTTGGGAAACATTGTCTTACAATAACATCTTCTCGAATATTCACCACCAAATCTCCAACTTAGTCAATTTCAATCCTTTTAAAACTCATTCCTGTTGTGTTGTATATCTCACAAAAATGATTCTTCTGCCCTTGCTTTAATGTCACTCAAATTTATAGACAAGATCACATATCTCTGTTAGCAATTACCCTGACTTCTAATCTCTCTCTTTTGGCATAAGCACATCATAAATATTGCTTCCTCTGTATCTAAAAAAAAACTGGGTTTTCTCCTCGTGCTCTCAGCATTACTGTTCTTCCTCTCACTCTGTATAAATCTCAAATCCGCTCTACCGCCTAATATTGCTACCACATCTCTGGTGGTGCCCCGCAACCTCTCTCATGCTTGAACTCTATTCAAAAGAGAGCAGTTAGGTAAGTTTGTTACCCATCTCTCATTTGTCTCATAGACGTTGTTCTGCCGCATGCCTTTTCTATAGATACTTCTATGGGCACTGTTCTTCTGAACTGGCTTCTAAAATTCCCTTCTCTTCCAAACCTGTCCGAACATGTGCCACAACCAGTCAGCACCCATTTACTGTCCAACTTCAAACTCAGAAGTATTCTTCCTCCTCATTTATCCCTTCATCTTCTGTTTTTTCTGATGGCGCCTCCGTAGCCAGGTGGGAAGGAGCAGCAGCGCGTAGCACACGCTTCTTGATTAGACCGGGGTTCGAGCCCGTCACCACCAAATACGGAGGATGCGGAAAGGTCGGGGAATGACCACCGCATATCCCGGAGCAATATGGCCTTAGTTGCTAATGCTCCTAAAAACCAAATAACTAACTAACTAACTGTTTTTCTGGAACAACCTCCATTCACATGTATTTCCTGAAAATTGCAATCTATAGAAATTCAAGTTGGATACAAGTTTCTCCATATTATGCATAAATTAATCATGCAGTTTTATAATTTCCTAGCTGTAATAGAACAAATTTATTTTGCTTTATAGTATGCACAGTAAACCAACAACATTAATTCCAACAATTAATGCTTTCCATTTTTTTATTTTTTGAAACACTTGCTTTTTTTTTTTTTTTTTCATTCATTCATAGTTTTCAGTAAGGGCAAGAATATATATATATAAGAATTGTATAAATTTTTACCATCTACAGAACATGTGCTGACAGACAACCCTAAACTGAAATAATGCTAGTAAGAAAGAGTGTAACATGCAGAGTATGGGTTTTGTGCACTTGCACTTGACATCAAATAATCATGAGTAGGGGTGGACAGGGGTTCAAATAAACATGCACATAACTTGAAACACACATTGTAAGCTGGCATATTACAGCAAGGATGAGCTGCAGTTTATTTCTAGTCTATCAGTAAACACATTGAATGCAGTGTGTTATGCATTTCTCAGTCCCCACTTTTATAAGTGCACAACACACACACTTGTTTTTTTTTGTTTTTTTTTTTTTTCATTTTTTAATTCCTGGTCAGCAGCAGTTGGTAGTTCATTTTTTGAATATTTTTTAAAATGCCCTTCCCCAACCTTTGGTCAAATACAAATGAAAGATGGATGCTGCAGTAATAATTTTCACAAACTTGTATTACACAAAATAAATTTACTTTAAGATCATCTAATTACAAATAAATAAAAGGGCTCAAAGCACTAAATTCTTTCCCCTCTAAGTATACTTCTTGACCACAATATTAGAAACAATCTTAGTATCTTGTAGGATTCCCACACATGAATTATAGCTTGAATTTGATGTGGCATGAAATCCACATCAAATTCACAACAGCTGAAAAGTTATTTAGCATAATTTTAAGTCATTGTTACAGTAATCATTTCTATATTTTCTTCAGCAGTGTGGAAATACAGATATGCAGACAGCATTCTAAAATATATAACATTTTAAGCCATCCCATGGATTTTACATAATGGTACTGAAAAGCATCATTATATACAACTGAAGAGAAAACTAAGTTTACTATTAGTTGCCTTGGTCATATACTCCAAATAAACAAAACTTGTTCCTAGGATTCCCCGAGTTTCCTTTGCAATGAGCAAATGGAATAGGGTTTCAAAATATTTGGACTTGACAGTATAGCTGTAATAACATACTAAAAGGCCACTAATCAGTCCTCTGTGACAGCAAAATTTTGCCACATATTACTCAGTTGGAGAATTCAGGGTTCAAAACCAACCAGTGATTAGAGGAAATCTTTAAGGTTAACCTGAAACGTAGTTAGCCAATCTCTCATAGAGAGAATGGTGTTTCCTCTATATGTTAATCTAGTTTTTTTTGCCTACACATAAACATCATACAGAGAAATACAAATAGCTCATCTGCAAGTATGAAGAAGCCTATAAATGACCAACCAACCAAAAAGTCGAAAGGACTTTAAAAAACTACTTTTCTACACCCAAAGCTAAGTACATAATTATGGTTGTAATTATGTACAACTTCATATAAAACTTAATTTTGATCAAAGGTTTATGCACAATCCAATTATATGCACAATCCAATTACATTGAAAAAATTTTATTAATTAAAAAAAAAAGTTTCATAGATTTTGTCAGAGGACACATTTTTTAAAACACATCTGCACTAACTTCAACACATTTATTTTAATTCCCACAACATATTATTGCCTTTTCAGTGTGGATTTGAGTTTGGAGAAGTAGTCTGGGGAGATAAATCAGGGAAATGATTTAGCTCTGTAATCTCATTCTCTACAAAAAAAAAAAACCCTCCTTGGTGCAGAATGTAGCCATAGTATTGTGCAGCAGGAAACTGAGGCCTTATTTGCTGAACTCTTTTAACAAGCAAATAATGATCCTAATTGTGCATAGAAATCCTTATTTACTACTACTGGGGGGAACAAATTCCTTCCAAATAATTCCCTTATTATCAAAGAAAGTGATCCACTTCACTATGATTCTGATTTTTAAAACAAAATTTTCTCTCTGTGAGCACATAGTGATATATTTATTATTAGAAATAGTACTGGCAAATGATGCAAGAAAGCAAGCTTATACAAAAAAAGCCAATACTTCCATTTCACTTATCCATTCCCTCTTAACAGTTTAGTTTATTGAATTTATAACCCCACAATTTGCAAAACAGACTTCCAGACCTGTATGCAGTATTCAAGATGTGGCCTAACCATCGTCTTATATAAAAGGGATAATCACCTTTCTATCCCGGATGACAAAATTTCTGTATATCATTGACAAAACCCCATGAGCTGTCATGGCAGCCTGTCTGCACAATTATCCCCAGCTGTTTTTCATTCGAGTATGGTACCACACAGCTGTATGTTAATCTATGATTACTGCTCTCCATATGAAGAACCTTGCATTTGTCAATATTAAACTTCAGTTGCATTCTCAGCCCATCTGGCTAATTTTTCTAGATCTTGTAGTAGCATACTGTGATTAACTGCCCTGCCAACCTTTGTATCATCTGCAGACTTGAGTCATTATGCCTTCATTAATAAATATAGAAAACAACAATGGCCCCAGCACTGAATCCTGATGATCGACTGATAACATCATTTCAAGAACTGCCCATTGATAACCACTCTGTCTTCTCCCACTCCAAACCCCCTTTACCCTTTGCAACAACTTCCCTTTATGCCACATTGCTCCAATTTACATAGCAGGTCTTATGTGGAATAGTATCTATTTTTTTGCATCCAGTTCCTCTGTTACTGTGCAATAGTATCCAATCAGGTTGGTCAGACAAGATCACCCCTTAACAAATCCATGCTATGACTACAACATTCTTTCTAGATGGTCCCATTACTTCTTTAACCAGTGACACCATTATTTTCTCAGGGAATTTGAAATGCCATGATTCATCACCTATTTATAATCAAATTAAGCAAGGAAGACTCATCATCATCAATAGCCTGAATGAGCAGCTCTTCCCATGCTTTGAGTATAAGCAACTTTTGCTCGTCATTACGTGGGACAAACATATCACAGATTTTCTGCCTACTCAAATCTGTTAGAATAATGTGGACTGGTTCTCTATTAATGAGAAATTGATCTTCCATCATTCAAAGAATAGTTTAAATATTAGACCCAATCAATTTTCAGCCATTCTAGAATTTTAAGCATTGTTGGAGGTCCATAGTTCTTACCTCCCAGCTACCCAAAATTTTGAAAATGGTGTTTACCAATTTGTAGATTAACTGATCTGTGTTCCATTTCTTAAGACAATCCTTAGCAAACATGACTCTATGCAAATGATTTATGATGAAAGGACTTTGCGGAAAGAAGCAGTTATGTAAGTCAACCTTATAGCATACTGCATTATTTGTGATGGCAGAGTGCCATCTTTGACATATGTGCAGGGTATTTAGTCCTGAAACTTAATTGTCAAACCTTGTATAATTTAATTTTTATCTGCTTAAGAAGTCCCCAAGATGCAAGTACTCCATGCACGACTAAAGTCAGAACGTGCTAGAACATTGGGGTTGATAAGTTTACTTTTTTAAATTGTTTGAAGTGTTCCAATTGTTAAAAATCTGAAAAAATGTATTCCAAAATAACAAGGTGCTTGTCAATTAAGTTCAAGCACATCTGTAAGTTTACTTTTCAAATGCTACAGTCATGCCCTCTTCAGATCACATTAGAAAGTAAACAATTTTTACTGTAACTATGAAACATTTGTTTTTCAAAATCTTGTCATGAAGCAAAAACAAATTTTTGCTTCATGACAAGAAGAAAAAATTTATCACCATTTGTTTAAAAACACATGCATTTAATAAAAAAAATATTTAATATAAATAGACAGTTTCACAAATAGTGTGAATAGTTTATGCAGTAAAATGAATCCTTAAATAGGTTCTAAAATAAATTTCAAAGATGCTTTAATAGTAAATTGGTCACCAAGTTAATTTTCCAATCATTTTTATAATGTTAAAATAGTTATTTTTTGGTTGATTTTAAACTACAAGGGTCTATTAAGTTGTCATAAAAATGCTTGTAAGCCCTCCAAGTTAAATTCATGTCCACTTCATCCAACAACTCAAAAATCTGAAAGTCCACCCTTTATCATAAAATACCTAAGAGGAAACAAATTCTCATTTACCTGCACAAACCAATTTTCAGTAATAATCACTAATTTATCTTAACAGAAAATAATATATAAATATCCTAATACAACTATTGTAAACAAAAAGCTCAACTCGATATATCTACGAAGTAAAAGAATGAGGATTAAAGAGTATGTATGTATGTGGAAAAAAGAAAAATAAGTATACAATATATTGAAAATTGCTAGTGGTGTCAGGTGATGAACATTTTATCTTTGGTTTATTGATTATTGGCATACAAGGGTTATTCTGTCCATATTGCACCTGTCAGATTGTTTTTGATGCAAATATGCTGTGTTTGAGAGGTTATGGTGTATTGCCTTTAGAAATAAGAAGAGTTCAAATAAATTTGAATCATCTCCAATAATATGATAAGTTCTTGTGTTTGTCAAACAGAATGGAAAATATTTTGTCATTTCTCTTCTGATAAAATTTGTAGTCCAACAGAATATGCTTTAGTATTGCATGAAGTGCACCATGGTGCATTTTCAACTGTGTCGCAGGCTTGTATGTCCCATAACCCTGACTAATACAACTTCATGCCCACTTAAGCAAAAGCTGGAACATTACAAAAATAAGGTTTTTTTTTATCTGTTTTCATTTCATATACAGGTGGTTTCTACTTTACGAGTTCTTTTTTTCAAGTATCAAAAATATGAACATAGCTGTAAATACAGTAGTACTGTGCGTGCGCTTGTTAAGGCAGATGAGAACACCTCTCTAACTTACATTACAAGGCAGCTACCACGCTGACGTTACAAAGAGTGGTTGTGTTGCTCTTCATTTTCACTGTCTTGTAGAGTGCACTAGAAAAGTTGCTACAGATTTAAAAAATGCTTATGCATGCTATTGTAACATTTATAAAGAAAACAGAAGACTGTCCTGGAAAAAAATCTTGAAGCACTTCCAAAGAAGAAGACGATTCACTGTGCTTCCAAAAAACGAGTGCCGAGCCAACAATGAAGCATTTAGTTGGTGATGATGAAGAATAAACATTCTTTAACATTTCTATGACATAAATAATTTCTTTATTATTATAATTTGCTTTATTTTAATTCATTTCTGTGGATAAACAAATCATTGTTTAAGCATAAACTTAAACAATTTGACCATAGTATTTTAACATTACTATGGTCAAATTTCACCGTTGAGAATGTTGTTTGTTATTTGGTTTTTAGGAGCATTAGCAACTAAGGCCATATTGCTCCAAGATATGCGGTGGTCATTCCCTGACCTTTCTGCATCCTCCGTATTTGGTGGTGACGAGAATGTAACCCCTGTTTTTAATACTAATGTCTATGGGAAATAAATTCCCGCTTTGCAAGTTTTTTCTTTATGACCCTGTGCTAAGAATAAATTAACGCGTAAAGCCGGGAACTGCCTGTACTTTGTCACTTTAAATGGCATTTCTATTGAATTTTCTAGTCTTGGAAGGGTTCTTTTATAGTTGTCAATCTTGATTCCATAAAATGTTTTGCAGGTTGATCTGATTTCTCATTCATCTGGTATCCCAGAGTGTGCTGAACACAATGATGCAATTTTGTTGAACTTTAGTGAGTCTGGTTTTAAATTTGCCCATCCATGAATGCTGGAACTCCTTGTGCCTCATAATGCACATAGTGAATTAGTGTCAATGATATTTTGTTGTATCATTCTACTGTGTGCATCCAGTGGCTTGAGCTTGCATCTAATTCTATAGTGACAATATGATATTCAACTGAAATTGTGAGGGAGGTATGTATAACAGATACTCCAGCATGGAGTCTTTTTTAGATACATATTTGAAAAAAAAGATACCATGTGAGTTAAGACTTAGCTGGGTAGATACCTACATGAGGAGGGAGTCAATGGGTGGTATATTTATTTATTTTTTGGCCAGTGCAGCAAAAGCCCATGGCTACCTTGCACCACACAGCTAATAACTACTGGCAAATGTTCTGCTAGCATTTTTTTAAATAATAATGTACTTGGAGATGAAAATGTTTCGTGTACTTAATCTTTCAAGTTACAATTTCATAGTTTACAGGGAATCCAATTTACAGTATATAACATAAGGAACAACTCGACCACAATCTCATTGCTGCCATAGCTGAGTGGTCAAATGTGATGGTACAAAAAAAAAAATCTATCCCATCCAAAAAGTGCATTTATATATGTACAGACTGTTCGTGATTAAATTGGTAGGGAGAGGCTGCATCATTAACATGTAAGGGGCAAGCATCAAAAGAACATGAAATTTACTTCCGTAAAGTTGCAAAAGAAAAGTTCAGCAATCACTCTACAAATAAAAATAAATCTGTGTGTGCCCCCTTGAGTTTTGATGTGCACAAACTAGTTTTCATTTAAGCAAAAGTGAAGTCTATACACAGACAAAGCTCTATATCTCTTAGTTTATTCTGAATTGAGACGAGATTTGGAAGTTAATTAATACTTAAGTGTCCGTAGATTTCCCGTTCGTAACTCGCCACCACTGTTATACGATACGTTATATCCCGAACTAGATAGCGTAAGCTTAGTATAGTATAGTATATAATATTGTAAATTAATCAGTAAAATCTATTAATCTTGTTAAACTTCATTGTCAATTAAATTGTACTTTTTAACTAAACACATATAACGACTTAGATTTTAATACATAACTTGATATGGAAGTTATACAGGGTGTTTCAGTTAAACGTTTCAGAACTTCTAAGAGGGGTAGGGTACATCCTGACAACTCGAAATCATATAGCAATGTGGGGTCGGAAATGCTTTCCTGAAGCGGTGTTGTACACAGAAGCACCATAAAGAAAAGAGACCGTAAGTGAGAAATCGTTTTAATAATACATGAAAAGAAGCAAAAGGTACATGGATTAAAGTAAGTGTTCGAAGTTTCTTCCACGGGCTACAATGCACGCCTCACATCTCCGACGCATGGACATCCGAACATTCTGGAATACTCCAGGCAAATTTCGAATTTCTTCGGCAGCTACTGCGATTCTTGCAACCAGCTCCTCAGCATTGTCAACAGGGGTGTCATAAACTAGCGATTTCATATGACCCCAGAAATAAAAATCAAGACATGATAGGTCGGGTGACCGAGCAGGCCAACGCACGGGACCACCACGTGCGATCCACTGTTGACCAAATGTGACATCCAGGTAGTTACGAACATCTCCGCTATAATGGGCAGGGGCTCCATCGTGTTGGAACCACATTGTCTGTTGCGTCGATGCAGAAATCTGTTCATCTCTCAAAAGTTGTGGCAATACTTGCTGCAGAAAGATCAAGTAGATAGGTCCGGTTAGACAACACGGTAACAGGTAAGGTCCGATGAGGTGATCTCCCATAATACCGGCCCATACATTGACCGAAAATCGAATCTGTGCTGCACGACGTCGTATTGCATGCGGGTTCTCGACCGCCCAGATATGGTCGTTATGCGTGTTGAAAATTCCTTCCCTTGTGAAGGATGCCTCATCGGAAAACAACACTTCAGCAGGAAAAAGGGGATTTGTAGCACATTTTCCAAGGTACCACTGTGCGAAAGCAATACGAGGTGCATAATCCTCCGGTTGCTGTGTCTGGACACGCTGCACGTGAAACGGATGCATGTCTTGTTCTCGGAGAATCCTCCAGACGCTGCAATGGGAAACCCCGACTGCGTTTGCTAGACTTCGTGTACTCGTTCTTGGATTCCCCTGTACATGCTGCAGCACATTCTGTTCGACGGCTGGAGTCCGTGCTGTTCTTACCCTGTCAGCTCTTTCAAATGAACCTCTCTCAATTAACCTCTGGAGCAGTCTTGCAAAGAAATTATGACTGGGAATACGCCTCGTCGGATATCGTTCCGCGTACAAACGCTGTGCGGCTGGCCCACTACAATTTGCAGCCCCGTACGCCAAATGCATATCGGCTAACTCTGCGTTCGTGTAATCATCCATCCTACTAACTTGGCGTTCTTGTTCAAGAAATTCGAAATTCGCCTGGAGTATTCCAGAATGTTCGGATGTCCATGCGTCGGAGATGTGAGGCGTGCATTGTAGCCCGTGGAAGAAACTTCGAACACTTACTTTAATCCATGTACCTTTTGCTTCTTTTCATGTATTATTAAAACGATTTCTCACTTATGGTCTCTTTTCTTTATGGTGCTTCTGTGTACAACACCGCTTCAGGAAAGCATTTCCGACCCCACATTGCTATATGATTTCGAGTTGTCAGGATGTACCCTACCCCTCTTAGAAGTTCTGAAACGTTTAACTGAAACACCCTGTATAAACGGAACTCGTAGATAAATAGAGTGGGCCAGTAAATCAGAGTCTTATAATGGGAGATTTTAATTTCCCAGATATTGACTGGAATTTGGGGGCTGGTTACTCACACACTAGCAGGGCTTTTGTGGATTTATTGGATGAGTGTTTTCTACATCAGCATGTTCGGGAGGCAACTAGAGGGAGTAATACTCTTGATTTGATTATCAGCAGTGATTCTTCGTACCTTAAGAATCTGCAGATAAATGAACCACTAGGCGGCAGTGATCACAGTGTGCTGAAGTGGGATTTACTCAAAGAGGTAACTACCATTAGGGGTAAAGGGAAGGGTTATTGCGTCCGTAAAGGCGACTACGATGGACTGAGACAGTATTTAAATTCTATACAGTGGGACCAACTGATGATGTTACCAACAGCAAATTCAAAATGAGACATTCAAAGAACTTATCTTGGAAGCTACTAGGCTTTACATACCAACTAAGAAATATTGTTCAAGGTTTAGGCCAAAATGGATGTCAGATGAACTAATGAGGCATATGGCAGAGAAGAAAAATGCATGGGATACTTACAAATTAACACATGACACAGAAGCCTATGATAGATACAAGTTGATATGCAACCAAGTTACAAAGGAGGTTAGGCAGGCGAAGGCAGATTACGAGAAATCCTTGGCAAGGGATGCAAAGAAAAACAGCAAAGAGTTCTTTACTTATGTAAACTCTAGAAGGAAGGGGATGAATCAGATTGGTCCACTTGATATTGATGGGTCAACTGTTGATGATCCTGCTCAGGTAGCTAACAAACTAAATGAATATTTTGTATCGACATTCACACATGAGGAGTTATTCAGCGAGGGGAATGCCAGAGGTGTATTCAACTCTAGCAGTAAGCTACAGAATCTTGAAATAACTGCGAGTAAAGTGGAGGAGAAACTGTTGAAGATAAACACAAGAAAGGCACCCGGGGTGGATGGGATCTATCCAGTTATATTAAAGGAGGCAGCAAAGGAAGTAAGCAAACCCTTAGCCATAATTATGAGAGCTTCCTTGGACTCAGGGGAGGTACCCATAGACTGGAAATGTGCAAATGTGACCCCAATTCACAAAGGAGGATCAAAGGCTGACACAAGTAATTATAGACCTGTGAGCTTAACTTCTGTTCCAGGAAAATTAATGGAGGCACTGGTTAAAGAAGCACTGCAGGATCATCTGGACAAGAATTAAGTTATAGCTCAGACACAGCATGGTTTTGTTAAGGGGAAGTCTTGCCTGACCAACTTGATTGGATACTATGATGCAGTCACAAAAGAACTGGATGCAGGGAATAACTTTGATATTATATACTTGGATCTTAGAAAGGCTTTTGATACTGTTGCACATGGAAGACTGCTACACAAATTGGAGCAGTGTGACATTGGAGGCAAATTGCTGCTATGGATAAAGGGATGGTTGAGGGGGAGAAGACAGAGAGTGGTAATCAATGGACACTGCTCATCGTGGACTGATGTTATTAGTGGAGTCCCTCAGGGCTCAGTGTTGGGTCCATTATTGTTTTCTGTATTTATAAATGATATTGATGATGGTATATTGGGCTTAATGTCCAAGTTTGCAGACGATACAAAGGTTGGCAGGGTTGTCAAGGACACTACTGACACTATGCTGCTGCAACAGGATCTAGAAAGGTTGAGCAGATGGGCTGCGAGGTGGCAAATGAAGTTTAACATTGACAAATGTAAAGTACTACACATGGGAAACAGCAACCCCAGAGCAACGTATCAACTCTGTGGTAGTACACTGACAGTGGTAGAGAATGAAAGGGACTTGGGGGTGGTTGTGCAGGCAGATATGAAGTTCTCTGAGCAGTGCATACAGGCTGCAAGAGTAGCTCATGGAGTATTGTCAATGATATACAGGAATTTTTCCAGCAGGGATAAGGAGGTGATTATTCCATTGTATAAGGCAATGGTCAGGCCACACCTAGAGTACTGTATACAGGTCTGGAGGCCTCATTTCAAGAAGGATGTAGAGCTGCTGGAACGAGTACAGAGAAGGGCAACAAGATTAGTGAATGGAACAAAGGGGTGCTCTTACGAAGAAAGGCTTAAGTTTTGCAAATTACAGTGTCTGGAGACTAGGCACCAGCGAGGTGATCTGATAGAGGTGTATAAAGCCTTGAATGGTTTAAGCATGCTCAATGCTGATGGGATTCTTCCTCTAGCTCAGAAAAATCACCTGAGAGGGCATAAATTCAAATTGAGGAAAGACAGATGCAGGATAGACATGCGGAAATTTGCCTTTAGCCAGCGGCTGGTTGGTTGGTGGAACAGACTTCCATTCCTTGTGGTGGAGGTTGATAGCCTAAATAAGTTTAAGGCTCAGCTGGACAGGTATTTTGAACAAACAGAGGGGTGAAGTGGAAGTGGGTTTTTTTTTTTTTTTTGGCTGATGCTGCATGAGCTTGCTTTCTTGCATCAAATGCCTCTACTAATGCTAATGCTAATAATATTCGATACTGAAAAATATATATAGCGTTATAACTCTGTTGGGATACAAGTTTAGGGTTATAATTTTGTACTGAAATTGATATTAAATCGAAATCATCATGACTCAGACCAGAGCAGCAAAGCAAAAGGATCAAGCTAATGGGAGTGCTGTGGCTCAGGGGAGAACTGAGGGGCACAGTTGCCCTCTGAATCACAGCCTTTTAAAATGCACTGCTTGCATGATGTTTGTGGATCAATCGGGAATAGGACATGATATTCCCATGGGGGATCTCTTTGTGTGTGCGCGATGTAAGGAAATCAGGCGACAACTCAGCATTGTTGTGGGCCTATATGAAAGCTTGAAGGACAGGGTGGATGCCCTCGGGGATCTAAATTGAGGGCCCATCAAACTCTCAGCTGCCCACATCAACGCTAGAGCTTACACTTGGTCATCATGCAAGCAGCAACCCCCAAGGCAGAATGCACTGGTCCAACAGGAACTAGTAGTTATTGGAGATGCTATTGTCAGGGAAATGGGCAACATGCTTTGTAAAAAGGATAGGTGGAACAGGCCCAGAGTATGGCTGCCAGGGGCAAAGGTTGATGACGTTGTACAGTGGATATCATCTTTTAAGGGCACAAAAGGTGATATAGTCGTACACATTGGCACCAATGATATTAAGAGTAGGAGACTGGAAGAATTACTTAACAAGTACAGGTCACTGTTCAAAAAAAAGCAGTGAATTAGGGTTGAATTTGAAAGTGTCTGCAATTCTGACCAGACACGATAGGAGAGAGTATATGATAACAGCCTTGTTGATCAATTTGGCCCTGGAAAGAATATGCAACGTTCAAGGGGTAGAATTTTTGTCAGCCTGGTCTGTACTTATTAACAGGAGAGACTGCTTCTACAGGGATGGGATACACTTAAATAGAAAGGGTGCAAGAATATTTGCTGATGCTATCGAGGCAGTGTTAGGTGGGTCGGAAAACTGCTAGTTTGGGGGGGGGATACAAGGACTAATAGATTAACAGTAGCCACTGGCAGAGGTGAAAGTGATTCTTGCACTGCTTCTATTGGAATCAGCAACAGCCTGAAAAACAAGATGTGGAATATTTTAGAGACTGCTGGGAGTCATTGCGGTACAAGTAAACACGTGGGTTGTGTTAGGTTAGCTAAAAATAGGAACACATGCACGTATACTTGCGTGTACACCAATGCTAGGAGTTTGGTAAATAAATTTGATGAATTTGAGGTATTGCTCAAAACATCAAAGGCAGATATTGTGATATCAGAGACATGGTGTCACACAGATATAAGGAATGCAGAACTGGAATTTGGGGAGTACAATGTGTACAGAAAGGATAGGAAGGGAGGAGGGGTTATGCTATTAGTTAAGAAATACATAAAATCCAAGGAAGTGAAGCCAGTTGACATTGCTGGACAGAGCAGTGTCGAGTCAATTTGGTGTGACATAAGTATTGGGAGATCAAAGTTGAGAGTAAGAATGCTATAGGCTTAATGACTCTGATAAGTATAATAAGAAACTGTACAGGGAAATAGAGTGGGCCAGTAAATCAGAGAGTCTTATAATGGGCGATTTAATTTCCCAGATTTTGACTGGAATTTGTGGGATGGTCACTCACACACTAGCAAGGCTTTTGAGATTTACTGGATGATTGCTTTCTACAGCAGCATATTTGGGAGGCAACTACAGGGAGTAATACTCTTGATCTGATTATCAGTAGTGATTTTTCATGTTCATTTATCTGCAGATTAAGAATCTGCAGATAAATGAACCACTAGGTGGCAGTGATCACAGTGTGCTGAAGTGAGATTTACTCAAAAGATAACTACCACCAAGGTAAAGGGAAGGGTTTTTGCTTTCGCAAAGGCGACTACGATGGTCTGAGACTGTATTTAAATTCTATGCAGTGGGAACAACTGATGATGTTACCGACAGCATATTCAAAATGGGAAGCATTCAAAGAACTTATCTTGGAAGCTACTAGGCTTTACATACCAACTAAGAAATATTGTTCAAGGTTTAGGCCTAAATGGATGTCAGATGAAGTAATGAGAGATATGGCAGAGAAGAAAAATACATGGGATAGATATAAATTAATGGGTGACATGGAAGCCTATGATAGATATAAGCTGATTTGTAACCAAGTCACAAAAGAGATTAGGCAGGCAAAGGCAGATTATGAGAAATACTTGGCAAAGGATGCAAAGAAAAACAGAAAAGAGTTCTTTACCTATGTAAACTCTAGAAAAAAAGGATGAATCAGATTGGTCCACTGAATATTGATGGTTCAACAGTTGAAGATCCTGCTCAGGTGGCTAACAAACTATATGAGTATTTTGCATCTACATTCACACATGAGGAGTTATTCAGGGAGGGAAATGCCAGAGCTGAGTTAAACTCTGGCAGTGAGCTAGATGATTTTGTAATAACTGAGAGGAAAGTGGAGGAGTAATTGTAGAGGATAAACATAAAAAAGGCACCTGGGGTGGATTATTTTACATTAAAGGAGGCAGCAAAGGAAGTAAGCAAACCCTTAGCCATAATTATGAGAGTTTCTTTGGACTCAGGGGAGGTACTCATAGACTGGAGATATGCAAATGTGACCCCAATTCACAAAGTAGGATCAAAGGCTGACACAAGTAATTATAGACCTGTGAGTTTCACTTCTGTTCCAGGAAAATGAATGGAGGCACTGGTTAAAGAAGCACTGCAGGATCATCTAGACAAGACTTCAGTTATAGCTCGGACACAGCATGGTTTTGTTAAGGGGAAGTCTTGCCTGACCAATTTGATTGGATACTATGATGCAGTCACAAAAGAACTGTATGCAGGGAATAACTCTGATATTATATATTTGGATCTTAGAAAGGCTTTTGATACTGTTGCACATGGAAGACTGCTGCACAAATTGAAGCAGTGTGGCATCGGAGGCAAATTGCTGCTATGGATAAAGGGATGGTTGAGGGGGAGAAGACACTAATGTTATTAGTGGAGTCCCTGAGGGTTCAGTGTTGGGTTCATTAATGTTTTCTTTATTTATAAATAATATTGATGATCGTATATCAAGCTTAATGTCCAAGTTTGCAGAAGATATAAAGGTTGGCAGGGTTGTTAAGGACATTACTGACACTATGCTGCTGCAACAGGATCTGGAAATGTTGAGCAGATGGGCTGAGAGGTGGCAAATGAAGTTTAACATTGACAAATGTTAAACTTCATTTGCTGGGAAACAGTAACCCCAGAGCAACGTATCAACTCTGTGGTACTACACTGACAGTGGTAGAGAATGAAAGGGACCTGGGGGTGGTTATGCAGGCAGATATTTGTTATTTGGTTTTTAGGAGCATTAGCAACTAAGGCCATATTGCTGCGGGATATGCGGTGGTCATTCCCTGACTTTTCCGCATCCTCCGTATTTGGTGGTGACGGGCTCGAACCCCGGTCTAATCAAGAAGCGTGTGCTACGCACTGCTGCTCCTTCCCACCTGGCTACGGAGGCGGCCAGGCAGATATGAAGTTCTCTGCACAGTGCAGATGGGCTGCAAGAGTAGCTCATGGTGTCTTGTCAATGATATACAGGAATTTTTCTAGCAGGGATAAGGTGGTGATTATTCCCTTGTATAAGGCAATGATCATGCCACATCTTGAGTACTGTATACAGGTCTGGAGGCTTCATTTCAAGAAGGATGTAGAGCTACTGGAACGAGTACAGAGAAGGGCAACAAGATTAGTGAATGGAACAAAGGGTTGCTCTTACGAAGAAAGGCTTAAGTTTTGCAAATTACAGTGTCTGGAGACTAGGCACCGGCGAGATGATCTGATAGAGGTGTATAAAGCCTTGAATGGTTTGAGCATGCTCAATGCCGATGGGATTCTTGCTCAGAATAATCACCTGAGAGGACATTAATTCAGATTGAGGAAAGACAGATGTAGGATAGATGTGCAGAAATTTGCCTTTAGCCAGTGGGTAGTTGTTTGGTAGAACAGACTTACATCCCTTGTTGTGGAAGTTGATAGCCTAAATAAATTTAAGGCTCAGCTGGACAGGTATTTCAAACTAACGGAGGGGTGAAATGGAAATGTTTTTTTTTTTTTTTGGCTGATGCTGCATAAGCTTGCTTTCTTGCATCATCTGCCTCTACTAATGCTAATAAATTCCCCAAGGGAATTTAGCTTCCCACATGCTATAACATGTGGGAAGTTATAAAGAGTTTCCATTGAATAAAACCTATTTATTAAATTTGGGTCTATTATAAGAATCTATAAAGAATTTGTGGATTCCTAGAGAATTTCAGAAAAATTCAGGACTATGGATATATATATTAGTCATTAAATTCATGATATTAAATAGTGAATCTTTTAATCAATGTGCTGTCTATACATGTGTACCAAACTCATGATGATGTAGTGAATTTGAGTTTAGCATTATTAGAGGCATATGATGCAAGAGAGCAAGCTTATACAGCATCAGCAAAAAAAACTTTCCATAGAGTGTTCTAACATGTAAGAGACAAGCATCAAAGGAGCATGAAATGTACTTCTGTAAAGCTGCAAAAGAGAAGTTCAGCAATCACTCTCCAAATAAAAATAAACCTGTAAACCTGTGTATGTCCCCTTGAGTTTTGATGTGCACAAACTAGTTTTCAAGTGCCTATCCATTCGCTCCAAATGTTAGCATTAGTAGAGGCATATGATGCAAGAAAGCAAGCTTATGCAGCATCAGCCAAAAAAAAAAAAAAAAACTTTCCACTTCACCCCTCCGTTCGTTCAAAATACCTGTCCAGCTGAGCCTTAAATTTATATAGGCTATCAACTTCCACAACAAGGGATGGAAGTCTGTTCCACCAACCAACTACCCGCTGACTAAAGGCAAATTTCCGCACATCTATCCTACATCTGTCTTTCCTCAATTTGAATTTATGTCCCCTCAGGTGATTATTCTGAGCAAGAGGCAGTATTCCATCAGCATTGAGCATGCTCAAGCCATTCAGGGCTTTGTACACCTCTATCAGATCACCTCACCGGTGCCTAATCTCCAGACACTGTAATTTGCAAAACTTAAGCCTTTCTTCATAAGAGCAACCCTTCGTTCCGTTCACTAACCTTGTTGCTCTTCTCTGTACTCGTTCCAACAGCCCTACATCCTTCTTGAAATGAGGCCTCCAGACCTGTATACAGTACTCTAGGTGCGGCCTGACCATTGCCTTATACAAGGGAATAATCACCACCCTATCCCTACTAGAAATATTCCTGTATATCATTGATAAGATACCACGAGCTACTCTTGCAACCCGTCTGCACTGCTCAGAAAACTTCATATCCGCCTGTACAATTACCCCCATGTCCTTTTCATTCTCTACCACTGTCAGTGTAGTACCACAGAGTTGATACATTGCTCTGGGGTTGCTGTTTCCCATATGTAGTACTTTACATTTGCCACCTCTCAGCCCATCTGCTCAACTTTTCCAGATCCTGTTGCAGCAGCATAGCATCAGTAGTGTCCTTAACAACCCTGCCAACCTTTATATCTTCTGCAAACTTGGATATTAAGCTTGATTTACCATCATCAATATTATTTATAAATACAGAAAACAACAATGGACCCAACACTGAACCCTGAGGGACTCCACTAATAACATTAGTCCACGATGAGCAGTGTCCATTGATTACCACTCTCTGTCTTCTGCCACTCAACCATCTCTTTATCCATAGCAACAATTTGCCACACTGCTCCAACTTGTGCAGCAGTCTTCCATGTGCAACAGTATCAAAAGCCTTTCTAAGATCAAAATATATAATATCAAAGTTATTCCCTGCATCCAATTCTTTTGTGACTACATCATAGTATCCAATCGAATTTGTCAGGCAAGACCTTCCATTAACCAAACCATGCTGTGTCTGAGCTATAACTGAATTCTTGTCAAGATGATCCTGCAGTGCTTCTTTAACCAGTGCCTCCATTAATTTTCTTGGAACAGAAGTTAAACTCACAGGTCTATAATTACTTGTGTAAGCCTTTGATGCTCCTTTGTGAATTGGGGTTACATTTGCACATCTCCAGTCTGTGGGTACCTCCCCTGAGTCCAAGGAAGCTCTCATAATTATGGCTAACGGCTTGCTTACTTCCTTTGCTGCCTTCTTTAATATAACTGGATAGATCCCATCCACCCCAGGTGCCTTTCTTGTATTTATCTTTTTCCTCCTCCACTTTACTCTCAATTATTTACTCTCAATTATTACAAGATCATCTAGCTCACTGCCAGTGTTTACTTCATCTATGGCATTCCCCTTCCTGAATAACTCATGTGTGAATGTAGATGCAAAATATTGATTTAGCTTGTTAGCTACCTGAGCAGGATCATGAACAGTTGAACCATCGATATCAAGTGGACCAATCTGATTCATCCCCTTCCTTCTAAAGTGTACATAAGTAAAGAACTGCTTGCTGTTTTTCTTTGCATCCTTTGCCAAAGATTTCTCGTAATCTGCCATCGCCTGCCCAACCTCCTTTGTAACTTGGTTACAGATCAACTTATATCTATCATAAGCTTCTGTGTCACGTGTTAATTAATATGTATCCCATGCATTTTTCTTCTCTGCCATATGTCTCATTAGTTCATCTGACATCCATTTAGGCCTGAACCTTGGAACAATATTTCTTAGTTGGTATGTAAAGCCTAGTAGCTTCCAAGATAAGTTCTTTGAATGCTTCCCATTTTGAGTTTGCTGTTGGTAACATCATCAGTTGATCCCACCGTATAGAATTTAAATACTGTCTCAGACCATCGTAGTCACCTTTACGAAAGCAATAACCCTTCCCTTTACCCCTGATGGTAGTTACCTCCTTGAGTAAATCCCACTTCTGCACACTGTGATCACTGCCACCTAGTAGTTCATTTATCTGCAGATTCTTAATGCACGAAGAATCACTACTGATAATCAAATCATGAGTATTACTCCCTCTAGTTGCCTCCCGAACATGCTGCTGTAGAAAACAATCATCCAATAAATCCAGAAAAGCCTTGCTAGTGTGTGAGTGACGAACCCACAAATTCCAGTCAATATCTGGGAAATTAAAATCCCCCATTATAAGACTCCCTGATTTACTGGCCCACTATTTCCCAGTACAGTTTCTAATTATACTCATCAGAGTCATTAGGCCTATAGCACACTCCTACTCTCAATCAATTTTGATCTCCCAATGCTCACACCAAACTAACTTGACACTGCACTGGCCAGCGATGTCGACTGACTTCACTTCCTTGGATTTTATGTGTTTCTTAACTAATAGCATAACCCCTCCTATCCTGTCTATCCTTTCTATAGATGTTGTACTCCCCAAATTCCAGTTCTGCATTACTTATATCTGTGTGACACCACGTCTCTGATATCCCAACAATATCTGCCTTTGATGCTTTGGCAAATTCATCAAATTTATTTACCAAACTCCTAGCATTGGTGTACACGCAAATATACATGCTCCTGTTCTTTTTCTTAGCTACCCTAACACAACCCACGTGTTTACTTGTACCCCAATGATTCCCAGCAGTCTCTGAAATATCCTGCATCTTATTTTCCAGGCTGCTGCTCATTCCAATAGAAGCAGTGCAAGAATCACTTTCACCTCTGCCAGTGGCTACTGTTAATCTTTTAGTCCTTGTATCCCCCCAATCTAGCAGTTTTCCGACCCACCGAACACTGCCTCGATAGCATCAGTAAACATTCTTGCACCCTTTCTATTTAAGTGTATCCCATCCCTGTAGAAGCAGTCTCTCCTGTTAACAAGTACAGACCAGGCTGAAAAAATTCTACCCCTTGAGTCTTGCACAATCGTTCCAGGGCCGAATTGATCAACAGGGCTCTCATCATATACTCCCTCCTATCATGTCTGGGCAGAATTGCAGACACTTTCAAATTCAACCCTAATTCACGCCTTTTTTTTTACAACAGTGACCTGTACTTGTTAAGTAATTCCGCCAGTCTCCTACTCTTAATATCATTAAGTGCCAACGTGTACAACTATATCACCTTTTGTGCCCTTTGTCTAGGTCCTGTTGCAGTAGCATACTGTCATTAAAAACTCTGCCAACCTTCGTATCATCTGCAAACTTAGACATTAAGCCTGATATACCTTCATCAATATCATTAATTAATACAGAAAACAAGAATGGACCCAACACTGAACCCTGGGGGAACTACACTAATAACATTAGTCCACCAAGAGCAGTGTCCATTGATTTCCACAGTCTTCTCCCACTCAATTATCTGTTTATCCATAACAGCGATTTGCCTGCAATGCCAACACTGCTCCAATTTGTACAGCAACAAAAAAAGCCTTCCTAAGATATCAAAATTATTCTTTGTATCCAGTTCCTTTGTGACCACATCGCAGTATCCAAACAAATTCATTAGAGAAGACTTTCCCTTTTGATGATCCTGCCTTACTTCTTTAACCAATGACTCCATTAATTTACTTAGAACAGAAGTTAAACTAACAGGTCTGTAATTACTTGTGTCACCCTTTGATCCTTGGGGTCACATTTGTACATCTCCAGTCCATGGGTACCTCCCCTGAGTCCAAGGAAGCTCTCATAATTATGGGTTAGGGTTTGCTTACTTTCTTTGCTGCCTCTTTTAATATAACTGGATCGATCCCATCCACCCCAATGATTCGATGTGATTTCATAAAAAAACACTGTGTTTTTGTTGATGTCAATTAAAGAATACGACTGTTAAACCTGCAATTTCAAAAGTTGTTTAAACTTTCTAGTGGGATTAAAATTCCAGCTTTTCGATGATGAATTACAATTAAATCCAAGCCTAATTAAAAGTGGGACTCATGGTTTTATGCATCCAAAGCTTGATTGGTGAATCTCAAACCACCATGTATGAATTAAGATTTAAAGCAATGTATCTAAAGATAGATACTAGAGTTATGTATAAACAAGTTTTTACAGAGTAATTACAGACCTGTTAGCTTAACTTCTGTTCCAGGGAAAATAATGGAGTTACTGGTTAAAGAAGTAATGCAGGACCATCTAAATACTGCAGACAGTATGGATTTGTTAAGGGGAAATCTTGTCTGTCCAATTTGAAAATACTCTGATGCGGTCACAAACAAATGAAGCAAAAAATAATTTTGACATCATACACTTGGTTGTCACAAAAGCTTTTGACATTGCTGCACATAAAAGACTACTATACAAATTGAAGAAGTGTGGCATTAAGGCCAAGTTGCTGCTATAAATGAAGTGTTGGTTGAGTGGAAGAAGACGCATGGGACGAATTGTGGTAATCAATGGACACTGCTCTTCGTGTTTGGTGTTGGGACTATCGTTGTTTTCTATATTTATCAATAATATTGATGAAGGTATATTAGGCTTAATGTCCAAGTTTACAGATGATAGAAAGGTTGGCAGGGTTGTTAATGACAGTATGCTGCTGCAATAGTATCTAGGAAAGTTGAGCTGAGGGGCTAACTAAAGGTTAGTGGAAAATGAAAAGGAACTGGGGCTAATTGTGCAATGAGATATGAAGTTCTTTGAGCGGTGTAGACAGGCTGCCAGGACAGCTCTTGGAGTTTTGTAAATAATATACAGGAATCTTGCTAGCAGAGATAATCAGATGATCATCCCATTTTATAAGGCAATTATCAGGCCACATCTTGAGTATTGCATGCAGGTCTAGAGGTCTCACTTTAGAAGGGATGTAGAGCTGCTGGAATTGGTACAGAGAAGGGTAATAAGACTGGCAAGGAGAACAAAGGGGTGCTCTTACCAAGAAAGGCTTCAGTTCTGTAAATTGCAGCATCTAGAGAGTATGCTGAGGGGACAAATTCAAATTGAAGAAGGATGGTTGCTGAATAGATGTGCAGAAGTTCAGACAATGGGTGGTTGATTGCTGGAACAAACGTAGATCAATTGTTGCGGAAGTGGATAACTTGAATGAATTCAAGGAAGAACTAAAACTATTGAAGGGGATGGATAGGTGAAATGGGATTTTTTTTTTTTTTTTTTGATTGATGCTCTATAAGCTTTCTTTTTTTGCATCAATTGCCACTACTAATACAACAGTCCTCAGAAGTTTCCCAAGTATTGCAATACTTTCAAACAAATGACATCATGAAAAGGTTGATCTGCCATTTATTTAAAATATGAGATAATGGCAGCAGATTAATATTTTTATGATGTGATTATATCCCAGAAATATTGATCTACCAATTGCATTACTTCCAAAAAGAAAAAAAAAAAACATGCCTGCAACACTTTTTGCAAAGGCAAAGTTTGTGCTGTTGTGAGTATTAAGGTTATTGTACAAAGGGTACTAGGAAAGTTTTGCAATATGACGCAACAATGAATCACAGGAAGCTGCTTGTTGCTGCATGTTGAGACATGTTCATACGTGCATAGTAGCCGCCGCGCCAAGTCGATGGGCTCAGTTATTCATTAGTAGTGAGAGTGTAAAGTGCTTGCGATGGCATCGTGGTCACGAAATGAGATAAGGACAGTTTTGCGGTATAATTTCATGCGTGGTTTAACCATTATTTATTTATTTTTTTTTAGGAGCATTAGCAACTAAGGCCATATTGCTCCGGGGATATGCGGTGGTCATTCCCTGACCTTTCCGCATCCTCCATATTTGGTGGCTCACGGGCTCGAACCCCGGTCTAATCAAGAAGCGTGTGCTACGCACTGCTGCTCCTGCCCACCTGGCTACGGAGGTGCCAAGGTTTAACCATAGACCAGTGCTTAGAAGAAATGACTCTTGCACTAGTGATGATTGTCCACATCGTACAACGATATTCAGGTGGTATAGAGAATTCCAAAGGGGAAATTTCACTCTGGAGGATTCTGAGAGGCCGGGAAGGCCACGAACGTCAGTTATGGAGGAAAACGTTACTGCTGTGAGGAAAATGCCTGACGAAAACAGGCGAGTGACCTACCAACAGATAGAGGATACTTTGGGCCTAAATGCACCAGCAATTCGTACGATTCTGCAAGATCATTTGCACGTGAAGAAACTTTGTTCTCTCTGGGTGCCGCATCAACTGACTGAAGAGCAGATGACACGATGTGTGACTTGGTGCCGGGAGATGTTAAAAAAAGTTTGATAAGGGACAATCTCGGTATGTGAACAACATCGTGATAGGTGACGAGACTTGGCTGTACTATTATGATCTGCCGACCAAGGCTCAAAACAAAGTTTGGGTCTTTGATGATGACGACACACCAGTAATTGTCAGAAAATCCCGATCTGTAAAGAAGAAAATGATAGCTGTATTTTTCAAATCGAGTGGAATTGTGGAACGTGTCGTTTTGGACACGCAGAAGACAGTCACAGCTAAGTGGTATACTGAACAATGCCTGCCTAAAGTCATTGGATCTATGAAGAACCTGCAGCCAAAGTCAAGAATGGACACCTGGTACCTCCATCACGATAATGCTGCAGCTCACCGCACCAAAGCCTGCACCGAATATTTGACCACGACAGGACTGAAACTTCGCGAGCACCCCTCCCTACAGTCCAGACCTTGCTCCCTGCGACTTTGCACTGTTCCCGCATGTGAAAATGAAGCTAAAAGGGAGGCGGTTTTCCAGTGATGAGGACCTTCTACGGGCTTGGGACAACGAGTGTGCTTTACTCCCTAGTGAAACTTGGCAGAACTGGTTTAAAGATTGGTTTCGGAGGATGGAGAGGTGTATTGAATGTAGAGGAAATTACTTTGAAAAAATTAAATAAACAAAGCTGTATTGCAAAACTTTCCTAGTACCCTTTGTATTAGTTAGCTTATTATATCCTAATGATTGCCAAAAAAATATGAGGGTATAGTTCTGCTAACTATATAATTTAAATAAGACCAAATAAGTGGCCACTTTATTACATACGCCTACCTTTTTCATGAAACAGAGCACCCCTTCAGTAATAAAGTCACACATTCGTATACTATGTGATATAAAAGCAGATACACAGGAATTCAATGTATGCAATTCAGTGCAAAATGATATTGTTAAGTGGCTGATCATGGCTTGGTAGTCAGTGCAAGATGCATTAATATGAGTTATCTTGGAAACTGCAATGCTGCTGGGGTATGGCTCTGTCTCAGGCGTATTGAGTTTCAATAACCAAATATTGAATCTTTTTGTTTATTGAATTTCAATAAACAATTGAGTTTATTGAAGACGGTAAGAGAATCAGAGTACAGTAAAAACAGCACGAGTCCACAGACCAAAGGTGGCAATATAATGGCATGTACACACTGCATAGGAGAATAAAAATGGAATTTACTGCAATGTGAAAATATTTTTTTCTCAGAAACAAATTCAGTGATATTGTCTACAATACTGTTCTAGGCATGTATTTAAAACTGACATTACAGATGGTATTTTCTGTTTAATATTGACTTTGTCATTTGTTTATATTTAACAAATTGAATTGTTATTTACATCTGTAACCACTACCAATATTGTTTCATCTTTATAAATGTTTACAGATGCAAATAAGTTCATTGTTAGTGCTTAATATTCATTTGAAAAGTGCTTACTCAAAACTGCTCAACCACTCATCAGGGTAATACTGCAACAAGGTCCAGCAAAATTGGATTGATGGGCTGAGAAATGGCAGTTGAAGTTTAACATTGCCAAATGCAAGGCACTGCATATGGGTAGCAGCAATCCCAGAGTAACTTACCAAGTGTGTGGTACTACACAGGGTAGTGGAGAACGTGTGAAGACCTGGGGGGAACTGTACAGTCAGATATGAAATTCTCTGAGCAGTGCAGACATGCTGCCAGGACAACCCATGGGGGTTGTCAATGATATATTAAATTTTGCTAACAGGGATAAGGAAGTGATTATCCCTTTGTATAAGGCCATGGTTATGCCACATCTTAAGTATTGTGTACTGGTCTGGAGGCCTGACTTTAAAAAGGATGTAGATCTACTGGAACAAGTGCAGAGAAGGGCAACCAGATTGGCAAAGGGAACAAAAGCGTGCTCTTACCTAGAAAGGCTTCGGTTCTGCAAATTGCAACATCTCGAGACTAGGCACCTGTAGGGAGATCTGATAGAGGTGTTTAAAGCCTTGAATAGATTGAGTAAGCTAAATGTTAATGGCAATCTTCCACTTGCTGAGACTACACACGAGGTAGCACAAATTCAAGTTCAGGAAGGATGGGTGCAGGATAGATGTGTGGGAAGTTTTTACCTTCAGCCAGCAGGTGGTTGATTGTTGGAAGTGGATGGGTTGAATAAATTCAAGGAAGAGCTAGACAAATTATTGGATGATATAGGTAGGTGATCCGTGGTTTTTTTTTTTTTTTTTTTAGCTGATGCTATATAAGCTTGCTGTTTTGCATCATTTGCCATTACTACTACTACTCCAGTAAAGTCTGTAAATTTTTAAAAATCAAGGTTTTAAAAAGTTTACTGTATATGCTTATTTATTTATTATGATTATTATTTTTTTTTTTTTTTGTGGAACCTTCCAACTTCTTAGGGATATACAAAAGAGCACTTAGCCAGTATAGCATAGGATATCAACAAATCCTCAAATGCCAAAGCAGTGAAGGCTAAGACAACAAACTGATGACGTAATGAAAAAGCCTCAAAAAAAGAAAAACTCATCACTGGCAAAAAGGTCCAAGATGTTAGCTTCAGCCAGAAATTGTTGTTAAGAGTTTACGGAGTAGCATTTGAGATTTTGTCGAATATGGAACATCCAATGTAGTGAGTATTGTATAACATTATAAAGGTTACAGGAAACAATTAAATGGAGAACATCTTACTTCTGACTTGAATCCATTTTTCTAACAACATAATTTTCCGAATCTCAGGTAACATAAGCATATTAAATAAGTAAGCACTATTTATTAATTTTTTTTACTGCATATCCTAAGTGAAATGGAAAAATACTCTTACCAACCTCTAGGGAGAGGAAAAATTGTTAAAAATTCAGAGCCAAAAATACTAACAATGTCAAAAACTATTTTATTTAAAGTAAAGCAATGAAGTCTTTAAATTTACATTTTGAAACACATCTCAAGAATGAGATGTAAGTATAAAAAAGTATAGAGCATATTAGAATTGATTTCCTCCTAGTTATAAGTGTTCAATAGTCTGTTTTTAAAAATAGACCACATAAAAAAACAAATATTTTATACATAATTTTCAAGTACTTATTTAAGATTTTTAACCTGATAGGAATTGTTTGATACAGAGCACCTATTAATGACTTCATCTGATTAAATTATATTAACCTTCAATTAATATGCACATATACGACTTCTAAAACCTGAATTTTTTAAAGATATAATGCATGCAAGATCATAATGTTTGCATGTGAGAAATACTTTCAAAAGTGAACTTCTTTTTCAAAAAACAATCACATGTAAGAACAAATGAACACAAAGTTGTGGCTTTATGATACGCGAACTATTTTTACAAATTTTTTGGATAACAAAATGAAAAAAAAGAAAAGCACAAATGCATTGAAATATGTGAAAGTATATTCACATATTTCAATGCATTTAGATAGCACATTAAGAAACACATTTAGTATTATGAATCTGTGATATACTCAAATTTTAACAGTCACTGTAAGACATAATTCAAAGAAAGAAATTTTTAAATAATCTGCACTAGCAGAAAATATTCATTATCTGAAAATAAAAAAATCTATTTATACAGAATATTATTGTAAAATCTTTGAAAGAATTTGCACAACAGATGAGAACAATGTACATCTGCCATCAAACCATATTAATTAATACATAAAAATTTCAAAATAAAAGCTACCTTTTTTTGATAAATAGGATGAACAAATTTTCCATTACAAAATTGGCAAGTTCCCCCTAACGAAAGCAAAATTATAAAGAAATCACATCTGAGACATTTCATAGAAAATGTATTCTTTTGGAAAAAATTGTCTGTTTATTGTGTTTGTGTAAATATTGTACATCAACATTCCTTGCTAATGCCTCATTGCCATCTAAAATGTTGGGGTAAGCTGATCTTATTTTCATAGTTTGTGAACTTTTGTCTCATAAAAATATATTGCTTTGATAAATAAAGAAATTTATGTTTAATGTCCTTCACCACCTGGTCCCTTGGGAAAATTAAGAAACTTGATTTTTTTTTCCTGTTTATCAAACCATGTTACCATGCTTTTGCCTATAACGCTTTCGTGCATTTTCAAGAAGTTGGGCTTTTCTTTCTTGATAGGAAAACATTCTTTCCTTTGGGGTTTTTCCAAATGATTTTGCAGCAGTTTTCAGAGGGTGAAAGTCCTAAAATAAACAGGGATTACAATTACGACAACCAAGTTAGGTTTAAAAAAAATACCATTATTACTCTTAATTATATATAATTATGTGATATTTTTATAAGGTTTACAAGAATGGTTAATACAAGAGAGTCAAAACAAGATTGATACAACAAAACTGTATTTACTCAAATGGGAGTGGCTGCATATAATTACCATGAGCCAACTGCTTGTAAACCTATGGCATCTCTTCCAAGGTCACTTTTATAGTAGCATCCTAGTTCAAATGATGATTCTTTTCTATATTTCAGATGTTAATTTTAGTGAACTAAAACTTGGTGCAGTCCTAGAAAGTGAGTTGATGAGTAAGCGAGAGAGGAAGAAGAGTGAAGAAGTATCCACTCTAGTCTAGAAGAATAATTTTATTGGGCTCTAATGTTAGGGGAAATGGGTAACATTTTTTACAGTAAATACGGGTGGACTAGAACCAGGAAATATTCGTTAGGAGATAAATTTAATGATGATTATTATCTTTCTTTCTATACATTAAAATAATTTTCCTCCTAATGATATTTATTCAGCCAATGAGAGAAGAGAGATGCGGATTATGTGGTAATAGTAACAGAAGCTTGTTTTACTGTAGTAAAACAAACTTCTGTTTAATCGTGGTCACGCACTATGTTTATCTAACCTGATCACGTGGTACTATTCTTGATTTCCATATATAACGTATTTATTTAAATAAACTAAATGCAACAAGGCATAATATTTTAAGATTCTATATCAATATAATATCAGTGTAGATACACCATAAACAACTTTTAAAGAAAAACTACGATTGTAGTGTGAAAGGCACCCACCGATGAAAAGCCAACTAGCTTTGAAAAGGTGCTGTCTGGGTGGTGAAGCCCACTGAGAATAAGTGACAATAGTCTTCTCAATTACTGAAGCATTACTTATTTGAGATAGTGCAATGCATTGTAACTTACGAAGGATGAGCACAATATGAGATACAGACGAAATGATGCCTTTCACACTGCGATCATAGTTTTTCTTTTAAGAGTTGTGCAGGAGTATCTACACCGATATTATATAGATGTAGTAACGTATTTATGTATGCATAGCTGAGGAAGAGATACACAGAATTGAAAGCTTCTGTAAGTATTTTATTTTATTTTATCAAAATAAGCAAGTGCAGGGGGCAAAGCCTCCTAGTTATTATTATTATTATTATTATTATTAAAATCTGCTTTATTGCCATAATGGTTGATCCTCTGAACAAATGATGTTACTAACAAGTTGTCAGTTTTCAATGGGGGGGGGTAAATAAAGCATTATAAATTCATATAGGAACTAATTATATTAACTGCACACACCTGGTAGAAAAGTATGAGGTCAAGTTGAAATCAGCAATGTGGAAATTAACGAGGATTGCTTACTATAAAAACTTCAGCCTGAAAGTGAGTAAAGGCTTTGAGGTGGACTGCATCAAACCATTAAAGTTAATCATGAAGGCTACATTAGACCCAGGGGTAATTCCTCTAGATTGGGAAAGCATTATGGATTGTATCCACAATTCATAAAGGTTGTTCCAAGAACAAAGTAGTAACTACTGACTAGTGAGCCTGACTTCAGCAGTAGAGAAAATCATGGAGTCAATGGTTAAGAATGCAATACAGGGTCATTTATATATAAATGGTTTTCTCTGAGTAACACAACACAGTCTGTATTGTTATATTAATCTTGTAAATTATTATGGACTATCACTTAGTTTAATGCACAAAATAACTCTTCATTGTTTATCTGGACTTTTTTAGAGAGACATTTGGCTCAGTCCCACATGAGAGACTGCTATGTAAGCTGGAACAAATTGAGATAAGATCCTCAGACAGGTAATGAGATGGGAACAAAAAAGGAGACTAGGACCTAATTACAAGCCACTCTACAGAACAGGCTAGAAGTACAGGTAATGATGGCCAAAACGATAAGTTATAATCTATTTGTTTTAATTATAGTCATAATTTGAATGGGTAGTAGTTACAGTTAATTTAGAAAATGATGAAAGGGAAGATTTTGTACATAACATGTATTATTGAATGGTAAATACAGAGAAAGCATGTTGGATCAGATATCCATGTTTCCAGTTGCAAAGGATGCACACACTAATGATGAAAATCTCATATAGTTAAAATAGCTAAATATATTTTAACCTTAGATTAAATTTTATTCACTCATGATTTCTATCTGTTTGTAAGAATTCTTTTTATATATGCAAGTTTTTTTTGGTGGTAGGTGGTGTACACCAGCGGCCCTTCTTCCTGAGTGCAGTCTGCATACCATATACTGACTCAAATTTTATATCCTACTAAATAAAAACCAGCAAAAGTTTATTTATAATTCATACTTCCTCCAATATTTCAATTATGAAAATCATTTAATTATATATTCGAGTTAGAAGTGGGGAGTTCCCTCAGGTATTAGTGCTTGAACCATTCCTTATGACATTTACAAAGGGATACAGGATTAGGGAGAGTAGTTAATGATCAGAATCAAGTAGTAAAATGGCTTCAATAATCTTTAAGAATGATAAGATAAATAGAAATTATATCTTAATGATACAAAATGCAAATTTTTATACTTGGGAAATAACAAACCCAAAATAGCTTTATATTTGAAGCAGACGGAATTCAAAATAGAGGAAGAAAGGGACAAAGGCAAAGTTCTCTGTGAAGTGCAGATACACAGCAATGGAAGCCCATGGTATTCTGTTAATGATTTATTGAATAGTTTGCTTGTAGAGGTAAGTAAGTTATAATTCTACTGCATAAGGCAACTGTGAGACAGCATTAAAAAAAAGAGGGAAAAAAGAAGAAAAAAAAAGATTGTTCTTGAAAAGATTCAAAGAGGAGTAATGGCTGATAAGATTAGCTAAAGAGTGTCCATATGAGAAAAGATTTTTGATATGTGGGGTACAGAGCTTGGCAAATAGATATTTGGTATCAAATAGTACCTTTGTCTTGAAGTGAGCAGTGATCAAATATATGATACAAATACATTCAGAAATACATGTTAGTTGATCTTTTGAAAATTAACTGCCAATATGGCAAATGCTACACTGGCCAGCTGTATCACAAATCCCACTCAAGGATGAAGGAGCATGACAGTCACACTAGGAGACTGTGACACTATTCTTCAAAGCATTTGTAAAAACCACTGCTTCAACCTGCTGGATCTCATGTGTTGGAGGTAACATTACCATAGACAAACTGCAAAGAAGCCCTACTGCAAACATGAACATCAACAAACAGGAGGAAAATTCAATGCTCACACATCCCTGGGTTCTTCAACATTCATTCAGCAATTTGCCAGTACCCGAACCAGAGGTCAGCATCTCCCATCCTTCTCCAGATACATGATATCTCAATAGATCCAGCCAAGTAAGCAGACCACCAATGCACATACTACCTATCAGTTTTCTCCAACTGACTGCCCATACTCCAATGCACCCATGACATATAATTCAAGAGATCCCTACCTAGCAAAGATATTCATCCCACCCCAACACAGCCAGCCACACTGGCCAGCCTTTCCCAATGAAAGGAAAGATTCTCTCTATCCTTTGTTCCTGAACCTCCAGATACATCATTTCAAGTTTGCCAGCCTTCAGCACAGATGCATATAAGAACTTTCCTATTTATGTAGATCCTTTGTATTTCCAGATCCCTGCACGAGTACACCTTTAGCAGAAATGTGTTTCTTGCTATTGCATGAAACAATAGCAAGAAATCTGACAAGCAACATGATTACTCTCCTGTGCTTAACCAGATTTCTTGTTATTGCTTCATGACTGAGCCTTTATAAAGCATCATAATCCATAATAGGAATGTGAAAAGATGTGCTGATTAGATCCTATGGTTGTTTTAGCAGAAAGGTCAGTTTTTTCATTGCAAGAACAAGGCAAGACAAAATGACACCAAAATGAAGAAATTTGGTGTTCACACAGCAGCTTTCAAAAGCCTTGATTTAAAGTCCAAGATCCGAAAGTGAGCCTGTAAACTAATCCTCAGGTCAATTTTTCTATAAGAAGCCCTCTCAAAACAAAGTTGTACCACTTTTCTACTGCTGCATATTAGTGAAATTCAAGATTGTTTCTTAACAAAGGAGTAGAGCACTCGACCACTTCTGCATCTGGAATTCAACTGCCCCAGTACACCCTGGAAGCTCACTTTAAAACTCCCCCTGATCTAATGTCATTTCACAACCATAAGAAAATCTGATGTCTTCTACCCTAATTCAACCTTATATCTTATTGATGAACTCCATAGTGATGTCCACATTCAACTGTTATTCTTATTATACACCTGAAATCATCCCTAAAATACCTGTTATTTTAGAAATACAACTGAATTTAATTATTGCTTAAGGGTATGCCCTGACATAATTCTTATGCTTGCTTTTCTGGACCTACCTTCAACTATGCACTCACATTTTATTAAATCACAGAATAATATTAACTGATATTTCAAGAAAAAAAGAACAGCCCTATTGTTCATCATCAGTAATGTAAATGATTATCTCACACAGAGTTTCAGGCACATTATTTATCCAGAATTTATTTTGCATTGCCACAAATTTTGCAGTCCTCTTCTGCTGTTTCGTAGCACCTATGTATAGCCACTGCCTTTTCCAGTACTTGAGCTTAATTTACCCATTATGCTATGGTTATGTATTTAGTTCAGTGGACAATTTACCCTTGGTCCAGCAGGTATTCTATTCTTGTAACTATATATTCAGAACTCATTTATGCCCATATTCTCAGAATGAACTTCCTGACAACTATATAATGACTGAAAGCACTAGCACTTCATCCAGTCTTCCATTGAATAAAACTTTTGTGCATTCATCATGGCATAATCTATATTTATGCCAGTATTTCTCAAGACTATCAATCTTTGTTTTTATTTCTCATTAACTACATTATCAGTACCTTTCTCTAGTTCTGTGCTGGCCTTTTCAATATGTTAAATATCAGTGCAACAAAATGTTCAGTGCAAAAATAAATGCAAACAAACACTACTACATCCCATATTTAATGATCTCCAAATCTGTCACATTGAACCCAGCATCAAATAGTGGCTACCTAGAAAAAGTCCAGTACCAAACGATGCAAGGAAGTAAACTTATTCTATATCAACAATAGAAAAGAAAGAAATAAAAAGTGAAAATGTCAATCACTTGTTCCTCCTAACATGAAAATACCTTGCTCGTTCATTCTGCTTAGTCCTTTAAGGGCTTTAAACACCTTTACAAGTTCCCCCTCCCAAAGTTTTCAGGCTCTGCAGTCCACATCTAGGATGGTCCTCATAGGAACAACTCTTAACACTCATAAGCAATCTAGTTGTTCTTCTTTGGATCCTCTTTAGAAGCCGTGTCTGTCCTTTTTTTTAAAGTAAGGCCTCCAGATCCAAATAGCATCCTCCCCTAGAAAAGGTCCAGGGGAGGATGCTATTTGAAAAGGTTCACTGACAGTACACCCTGGCCTTCCTGGCCTCCTGCTTGCTCTGTACAAAACAACTTTGCGTCTCCTTGTATTATAACCCTTAAATCTTTCTCATTCTGCATCACCTTTAACTGTTTGTCACCTTTAGATTTCTTTTCCCCCAAATGCAAAACCTTACATTTAGAAATATGTCAGTTCCATCTTTCAGATGTGTAAAAGTAGATCTAAGTCATTTTGAAGAAACAGCTGGTCCTGATAGTTAACCATCCTACTCTGAAATCATTAGAAAGCTTTGACAGTTCCCCTACATACCCTCATCAGTACCACTGTGGAAAATCGAAAACAAGAGGGGAACCAATGCTGAACCCTGAGGATGGTAGTTCATGGGAACTCAAAAATATGCCCATTAACTACCTCTCTCTCTCTCTCTCTCTCTCTCTCTCTCTCTCTCTCTCTCTCTCTCTCTCTCTCTCTCATTCAACCAACCCCTGATTCACTTGAAGATTCATGTAATACCAGCATACTCCGGTTTGAACAGTAGCTTCTCATGGGGAACTGAATCAAAAGCTTTACACAGAACTAAATTTATATTTTTTATTAGGAAAACCCCAAATGAGAGGTATTAGAACCTATAGTACTTAGTACTGCGCTTGGGTTGGAGGTTGAGAAGACAAAAGAAGACATTTGTTCACATCAGACTTGAACTTCTGAAGACTAATTTTCAGGAAATACATACGAAGGAAGATTGTTCCAGAAAACAGCAGTTGAATGAATAAACAAGGAAAATGAGAGGTTGGTTCTATGAGTTTGAAGTTGGACAGTAAATGGATGTTAGCAGCACATGTTCGGACTGTTTTGAAAGAGAGAGCAGGAATTATAGAAGCCAATTCAGAAGAACAGTGCCCATGGAAGTATTTGTAAAAAAGGCATGCAGCAGAAACAGTACGTCTATGAGACAGCGAGAGGAGATACTCTGTTAGAGACGAATCATTAATTAACTTAACTGCCCTCTTCTTAATGGAATCTAGAAGCCTGAGAGAGGTTTTGGGGGCACTGCCCCAGATGTGGGAACAATATTCCATGGTAGGGCAGATTTGCGATTTGTACAGAGTAAACAGCTGTTTGGAAGAAAAGTAACGCTGAGAGCGAAAGAGAAAACCAGGTTTTTTAAATGCAGAGGAAGCAATACTGTAATGTGCTTGTGCCAAGCGAGAGATTAGAAGTCAGCATAATCCCCAAAAGAGATATATCATCATGCCTAGAAATTGGAGTGTCACCAAAGATAAACATAGGAGCAGAAAGAACCCTTTTTATGAGATATAAGACAAAAATGAGTTTTAGAAGGATTGAAACCAACTAAATTGTCTTTGCCCCACTGGAGAATTACCTGGAGATTGGCATTTAAGGAATTGATAGCGGATATTCGAGAAGTTGAAGCTGATTGAGCAGGGCAAGGATTCTCAAACTGGAAAGTGGAATGCAATGTGCTATCATCGGCAAAACTATGGATAGGATTTCCAGTCAATAGAAGAAGGTCATTAATATACAAGAGGAAAAGAGTGGGGGAAAGAACTGAACCTTGGGGGACACCAGCATTAGTGGAGAAGTTAGAAGACAGAGAGCCATCTACCATCACCCTCAGCGAGCAATCAGAGAGAAAACTGGATAACCAATTACAAAAATCAGTTGGCAAACCATAAGATGGAAGCTTGTTTAGAAGACCTTTATGCCAAACACGATCAAAAGCCTTTGAGATGTCAAGAGCAACTGCTTGTGTTTCACAGAACTTTTCCATTGAATTTGTCCATAAATGGGTAACATAAGCCAGAATATTACCAGTGGATCGACACTGACGGGATCCATATACTGGCGATTGTTGATCACACAGAAGGTTTCTAGGTAGTTTAAGAGTTGGCAGTTGATTTGTTTCTCCGTTACTTTAGAAAGAGTAGAAGTAATTGCAATGGGAGGGATTTGTCACCCTTTTTAGGAACTGACTAGATGTGAACAAATTTCCAAGAAGGATAAACACCTTTGTAATAAGGAAGTGAAAGAAGGCGGCAAAGAACAGGAGTAAGTTCAGCAGCACAGGTTTTGAGAACAAGCGGAGAAATACCATCAGGACCTGGAGCTTTCCGAGCATCAAGTTTCGTCAAAATCCTTCTGACATCTTTTTGACGGAAGACCACAGGAGGCATTGAATGGAGCATGCTGGGAATGGTGGGAGGTGTTTTACCAAGATCATTAATACATGAGTTGAAAGAAAAATTGGATGCTAGCAGGTCAGCTTTATCCTTGGCTGAAGTGACAACAGAACCATCTTGATAAGAATGAATTCTTATCAAGAAGTTTCTGTATTGCACCCTTAATCACTAATTCAATTATCCTTTCCACTACAGACATAAGCTCACTAGTTTATAGTTACTTATTTAAAATTTTGCCCCTCTCTTATGAAAGAGTGAAACACATGAACTTCAGTCAAAAGGAATTATCCTAGACCTGAGTGACGATCTCAGTAGCAATCCTATGATGTACTCCCTTGCTTTATTCTTTAATATAGAGAATTTTGTCTTTTGGACAACCAGTTTTGTAATGTTGTGCATTTACAGTAACATATATTATCCTTTAATTTATGAAAACCTAATCATCCAAGTTTTGTCACTAAAGTAATAATAATCTGACTAATGAACTAATTGGCTAGAATACATTGTTTTTATTTCCATGTAGGAGGAAGACAGTCCTGCAGCTCACTTAATATTATTTTAAATTAGTAAAGTTTCAAAATGTGCATTCTATATGCTTTCCATGCAATAAATTAAAAACAAATCATAATTTGAATAACTTTTCAAGTTTAAATCTAACTTAATAATAAATGCAATAATAATGTCAATTTCTAGACAAAAACAAACAAAATAATACTCTTGGATTTTAAGAAATATATCAAAAATCACTCACATGAGCAACAGCACCAGTTTTAAGTACATGTTTTGAAGGCTGTTCAGAAGAATTTGAAATGGGAGAGCCAACTAAGCTTTCAGTAGAAGTTGAGGCATGAGAAGAAATCAAGAACTCAGATTCTGGAATATAAGCTACTTCACCTTCAAGAATTCGACTAACTGTTGCATCAACGCATCTTGTTAGGACTGCAAATTTTATGGCGACGATTAACTTTAGAATATTTCACAAAAATTAATAAACTATACAAAAAAGAATAATTCAGCACTCTTCTCTAATTATTAGAAGTGATATTAATGGTGCTTTAGATTCTTGTGTAGCAGGTTGTTTTTTTCCCCTCCCCAATCAGAACGTCTAAGTTCTGATTGGGGAGGGAAAAAAAACAACATAAAATGTACTTCGGAAAGGAATTGTTCCCCCCACTGATACTTTTTTTCTTTGAGTAAAACCTGCTGTACAAGAATCTAAAGCACCATTAATATCATTTCTAATAATTATTAGAGATAATGATAGAATATAATCTTTAATAATAACATTTCAGTAATGACTTTAAATAAAATTATCTAAATATCAAAAAAAATTACTAACCATTATATTTAAAAAATAAAATTTGCTTTAATAAAGTCACTTGAAATGCACAACATACAAATGATCACAAAGCAGACTATTCAATTATTTATGTTGATATTTTTTAATGGACATAGCATATTTCCTAATCACCAGTGACTGAAATATGACATACAGTAAAAAAATATGTGGAGGTCCTAAAGTCTTGAAACTTTATTAGACAGTTGGACAGAACTTGAGTAGTCAAGACCTGCTAATTTTCATAAAATCGGACAAATGCTAATAATTTATTGTAATTTTTCCTTCTAGAGGATCTGCAATATCATTATGGATTTAAAATAAACTTTGTGGATTTTTTTAAAAAAGGATAGTGTAGGCATTTTTGGAATATTTAAAGGAATATTATATATTTTATTTTAAGGCAGAAGAATACTCTTCCTGGGGTTTTCATCAGGAATAGCTGCATCTAGGTGAGGTGTAATTCAGAAAGTGTTGAAATTGCAATTATATGGAAGGGGGGAACAAAGAAAAAAAAGCAAGCTTTAGTCCTAAATCCTTGCATGGGGAGTAATTGTAGGCATAAAGGGAGATGGTGTCCTGAAGCCTGTTGGGGGTTTTTCGTTAATACCCTCCTCAAAGGAGGGTGAATACACATAGAGGCCGTCCTGTTTTTTAAAAAATCTACAAAGTTTATTTTAAATCCATAATGAGATCACAGATCTTCTACAAGGAAAAATTACAATAAATTATTAGCATTTGTCCGATTTTATGAAAATTAGTGAGTCTCGACTACTCAAGTTGTCTGTCCAACAGTGACTGAAATACAGCAGGCCCTCGTTATAACGTGGTTCGCTTTATGCTAATTCACTATAACGCTTCTTTACCAGCGTACAGATTGCATTTTTGGCAAATTTAACGAAAACTCATCTGATGGAGTCGATAGCTCGAAAATGAATAGCAATACAGCATTAAAACGTTTCCCATGCCGACTTGAGAAATTTTCCCATGCTCAGTTAAATTTTCTCGTACACTAATTTAAATGCAGAACAGTGACTTGTTACGTAGTTCCGAGATCAACATTTTAAAAAATGATCAAGTATATTGCTTGTAATATTTGCGTTATATGCATTTCTCCGAAGTGTGGTCATCACTCAGTACAGTATTAGACATTGTGCATAACGGACAATTTACTCAAACATTGTATCATAATTAATGCAACCAACACAGTTACATTTTTGAAGAGTTAATAATGGCGGATAAAAATAAAAAAAGCAACATCTGGACGCAGTATGACGACTATAAATGTAAGAAAAAGATTTAATTTTCAAATTCAATTAGATGCTTTGAAGCGAATCGATTCCGGTCAATGACAAGCGGATGAGTGCCATAATTTAGGACTGGCAAGTTTAACTGCAAGAACAATTTAAAAAAAAAAAAAAAAGAATTAATTTTAACAGCAGAAAAGACAGCTGTTCCACTGCAAGCAACTAGGGCTGGGCAGGCTATTAGGATTGAAATGTTATGTTATGTTATGTTGTTATTTTGGGTTTTAGGAGCATTAGCAACTAAGGCACATTGCTCCGGGATAGGCGGATAATGCTGCAGGGGGATTTAAAATTAAAACCCCTTTTAGTTTACCAGGAAGAGGGCCAAACTACAACCCAAAATAGACACATTTTTCATGATTAAATTCATCAATTAAATTAAATCATTTAAATTCATTATTTTAATTGGAATTTTAAGTTTAATTTTAATACGTAAGTAATGCAGAATATTTTATATATACAAATGTTTGAATATTAAATATTTTGACTGGCATTTGTGCATCGTTTCACTACCGTTTATTATTTATTAGGGAATATCCTATGGCACCGACCGCAACTCACAAATACATGTTACCTTGTGGGAATGCGGCACTCGCTTAGTGCAGATTCACTTAGCGCTCTGTTTTTCCGGAATGAGTTATCAGCATTAAGTGGGGTCACCTGTATGTCAATTTAAATAATTATCAATTTGAAATGCCAGATTTCTTGGTATGGGCCATAGAAACTTTTACAACAGAATGGAATGAAGTGATTTACAAATATTGCATTTTGAAAATATTAAAACTGAGAATAAGACTTTTTTTTTAATCTCTAATATTATTAATTTTTTTTATAATTATTTTTATTTAATTATGTTTCATTCTAAATAGATACATTATGAAAAATCTGTTGAATAAACCTGGGATGTTTAAAAAATAAAGAATAAGTTCAGGATCTTGCAGGATGGTGTTATAATTATTAAAAAAATCAATTAAATGAAAATATTAATACACTGAGGAATTTCACAAATGGCTACTAATTCTGTGATATAAATTCATGGGGGCATAAATTCAAATTGAGGAAAGAGTTGCAGAACAGATGTGCGAAATTTGCCTTTAACCAAAGAGTTGTTGATTACTAGAACAAACTTCTGTCTGTTGTGGAAATTGATAGCTTAAATATATTCAAGGAAGGACTGGACAAACTTTTGGAGCGAATGTAGAGGTAAAATGGGAAAGATTTTTTTTTTTTTTTTTTTTGACTGATGCTATATAAGCTTGCTTTCTTGCATAATATGCCACGACTAATGCTAATATCTGTACACTTCACATTGCCCCATATAGAAGTTGTAACAGTATTTTGTGCATGTACATGTGGCAGTTGGCCTCAATCTTAGGTAGATTTGAAAAGATGTAGCACTTTTGTCTTTCTGATAGACTGTGTAGTCCCTGATTTTGGGAATAACTTGTTGTGATTGCTTAACAAGATCATTGAGTCATAAGTGTTGTTTCCCAAACTTGTGCACTTCAATTACACTGCATTATTTAAGTATTATCTGGAATGCATGATATTCAAAGAAAGTTAAATTTGGCTGTTTTTTTTTTTTTTTTTTATTGGTAAAGTCAGCTTATGCCTAGAAAAGTTTATTTTGTCCTCTTTGGAAGGACTTGATATCTGTATCTCTGTTGCCTGCTTCACCTTTGTAGATGTCATTAATATATTTTTTTTCCATGCTGTCATCTGCATATAATTTCAATATCATCTTAATTGAAATTCTTTACACAAATAAAAAATTCTTGTAATAAAAATTTTTATTGCAAGATAATTATTATTATTTTTATTCAAATAAAAAATCATGTAATCTAATTGAATTCATCTCTTTTCTGCCTTGGAAGGTGATGTCAAATGAATTTGTCTACATTTTGCTGCAACCAGTTTGGGGGAGAAAGGCAGAGTCTGAAATAATATTCTATAATATTCAGTTAGTTGCTTTCTTAATTCTTGTTAAACTTTATTTTCTACACTGTATTTAAATTTTTTTTTCTTTCAAACTTACAATTTTATATATACACTGAGTGATCACTGAATTATAACCACCCTATGAAAACTGAATGCGACCCGTTAACCATGTGAGGTTATTGTTGTTGTTATTATTTGGTTTTTAGGAGCATTAGCAACTAAGGCCATATTGCTCCAGGGATATGCAGTGGTCATTCCCTGACCTATCTGCATCCTCCATATTGGGTGGTCACAGGCTCGAACCCCAGTCTAATCAAGAAGCATGTGATACGCACTGCTGCTCCTTCCCACTGAGGCGCCCCATGTGAGGTATGAGAGTGCAAAGTTAGTTGACCTACATAGCATAGATAAGGTGTCAGTGGTTCAGTAGGCAGTAAAATTACGAGCACGATGGGTAAAAGGAAGGATTTATCGGACTTTGATAAAGGACAGAGTGTGGGTGCTCAACGAGCTGGTGCCTTGATTTTCCAAATGCCTCAACTTGTGTTGTGTTCAAGAGCCGCTGTAGTTAAAGTGTACCAGGACTGCCGTCAAAATGGTCACACAACGACCCGACAGCAAAACTGCAAAGGTCAGCGAAAGGTTGATGTTAGAGATGAGCGCCGGGTCTGACTATTCGTACAGGCGAAGCACTGTTAAAGAGTTGACCACCCAATACAACATGGGCCAACCTGGAACAATATCTGGCATGACCATGTGTTGCACGTATGGGCTATACCAGTAGACGACCCCTATGACATCCTCTCCTAACCAAGGTTCATCGGCGTAAAAGACTCGCCTGGTGCAAAGAGCATGCAAGTTGGACGTTAGAAGACTGGAAGAAGGTGTGCTGGTTGGATGAGTTACGTTATTTACTCCAAGCCGTGGATGGTCGTGTACGGATCTGGCATTAACAACATGAGGTTCTTGATCATTTTCTGCATGGTATCAAAAGTGTTGGCCGGTGGAGGCAGTTGTATGGTGTGGGGCATGTTTCACTGGCAGGAACTTGAACCCTTGGTGCACGTGGAACAACGTATCAGTGGTCTCTGCTATTGTCAACTGCTTGCTGACTGTGTACACCCTGCTATGTTACATTTTTTCCCAAATGGTGATGGTGTCTTCCAATATGACAATGCGCCGAGCCATCGGGCACTTGTGCAGAAATAGGTTGAGGAACACAGTTCTGACTTCCAGCATATCGATTGGCCTCCAAACTCAAGTGATATTAATCCCATAGAGCACTTGTGGGGCAATATGGAAAGGCATATGCGGCGTTTGGATAGCTTGGTTGGCTATACCTCCCGAACGCCTCCGACATCTAGTTGAATCAATGGCACATCGGATAGCTGCTGTACTGAGGGAAAAAGGAGAACCTATGAAGCATTAAGTAGGTGGTCATAATTCAGTGATCACTCAGTGTATATAACTAATACAAACTAAAAATAGTACTGAAAATAAATTTTAAATAAAAACATACCAGTAGCATGGCAAAATTGCAGAGCGAAAATAATAAACATAATAATCAAACCAACAGGGAGGCAAGAGAAAAGGTAACAAGGCTAAAAATATTGTAGCAGAAACTCTCCAAATTAATTTAGAAAATCTAAATAATAAATGAATAAAAGAAATCAATTAAATTTAGATGCCAATTACACAAATTTAACGGTGCCCTCCTTGACAGGTACCAGGTCCAAATTCTGTGAAATATCCACACAGAGACATAAACTAACTACAATAAAATAAAACCAAAATAAACAAAAATAGACTGACCATCATGCCCCATATTGACAGAGGATTTTCAAATCCTCTGTATTGGTGGTTCAATCTAAGGATCGGATGGTGGACCGATCCTTCGATCAGTTTGCCTTTGTGGCAATTTTTCTAACGACTGGAATGCAGTGACTCCCTGACCATTACTAGTCCTCTGTCGATATGGAGCATAATGGTCAGTTTATTTTGGTTTTATTTTATTGTAGTTAGTTTACATCTCTACTTGTCATATTTCATGCAATTTGGACCTGGTACCCGTCGAGGAAGGCACTGTTAAATTTATGTAATTGGTATCAAAATTTATTTGGAGAGATTTTGTTACATTTTCAGTCTTGTTACCTTTTCTCTAACCTCCCCGTTGGTTTGATTATTATGTTTATTATTTTTGCTCTACAGTTTTCTCATGCTACTGGCACGCGTTTTTATTTTAAATTTATTTTCTGTGCTATTTTTAGCTTGTATTAGTTATATTTCAAGCATCATGTAGAGCAGGGGTGACCAACTGCATTTGTGATGCAATCTTTTTTTTTCCTTCAAAATGTGCCGCGATATAACAGCTCAAGAATTTCATTGCGCATGGTTAAAAAACAGTTAATCAACACATTTTAGGCATTTGGAGAGAATGGTGTGATTTTTTTTTTTTTTTTTTGGCTGATGCTGCATAAGTTCACACACTTGCTTTCTTGCATCACATGCCACCACCACCACTACTACTACATATTGAAAAATATTGTTTATAAATTTTAAAATTAAATATAATTCAGGATTCTTATTTTAAATTCATACGTATTTAAATTTTTAATTAATGTGAAGTTTGCATCTTCATATCATCTGCCAAGCTTTCAAAATCGGGTATATACTGTGATAAGGCCAACCATAAAGAATCTTCTGTATGCAAGTCCGTAAGAGTAGAGCGAGTCTTCATCTTTGTTTGTCTCAAAAACGAAAAGGCCGATTCAATGTGGAACCAAAAACAGGAATTTAAAAGTTCACTGCATTTTTTTTAATTTGGATACTTTTCTCAGCAAACATATTTCCAAACGTCTTTTTCTGATGATCTGGCTTTTAGGAAGATATCGTTTTGCAATGTAATAATTTTATTTTCAAGTAATATTTTCTCCATGTAAAAAATCTCAACAATTTTTTCTGCAATTTGTTTTGTATCTAAGTCGACATTAAATGGATAAGAAATATATTGAACAATGTAGCTGCTGACCTTGTATATTTGCAAAATGATCAAATTTTTTTTCTTTGAGATCCTCAGCCATTGCCAAAAATTGATATTTATATGCAGAAATACTACTAATCAGGTCACTACAATTTTATTTTTTCCTTGTAATTCAAAATTCAGATCACTTAATTTACTGGTAAAATCTGCCAAAAAAGCCAGATCACACAACCACTCCGTATCTTGTAGCTGCTGATAATCAGCTCCCCCTTTGATCAACAATTTTTTTAATTTCATTCAGCAAATTTCGAAATCTCTGTAGAAACTTACTCTGACTCAGCCACCTCACATCTGTGTGTAATATCAGATCTGGTTCATAACAAGTTGCATTTTGAAGAGTCTCCTTTGAAGAGATTATCCTCTGATGGAATTCACGATTTTGAAAGTTATGTCCATAACAATTTTAAAAAGAAGAAAAAGACTACCTAAACTGTCCCATAATCATTTCAACATTCCAAATGACAGCTACATAACGATAACAATGGAAAATGTGTGCATTTGTTAAAGTACATTTTTTGACTGTTTGCTAAGAAAAATATACCCAGTTCCTTGACATAATGTGGCCTTGACAATGCTCCCCCGCATACACAAAGACCACAGCCTGTGGGCATTGAATGGAGCGTGTTGGGAATTGTGGGAATTGTTTTACCAAGATCATTAATACATGAGTTGGAAGAAAAATGAGATGCTAGCAGGTCAGCTTTATCCTTGGCTGAAGTGACAACAGAGAACCATCTTGTTGGACAGAGGTAGGAGCAGAGATGGGCAAAAGTTGGGGCCAATAGTTTTGGCAAGAGACCAGAATGTTCGGCTACCATTAAGGCAAGAAGCAAGTTTTCTACTCTTAGCCTGTTCAAACTCTAGTTTTGATTGATTAATAACTGCTTTACAATTGTTGCAAGCTTTGGTGTACGCAGAAAATGAAACTGGAGAATTAGAAACAAGCCAATTACGATATGTAACATTCTTCTCTTGAACAGCCTTAGCACATTTATTGGAAAACCAAGGTTTAGATAAAAGACGAGATTTTAAAGTGGAGTGTGGGATAAAGGATTCCACTCCTGCAAGAATAATTTCACTGACACGATCTGAGCAAACATTGACATCAGAAGTTTTGAAACAGTAATCAGACCAAGGAAAAGAAGAAAAGTCTCGCAGGTCATCCCATTTTGCATTCTTGTAATGCCAAACAACACAAGGTTTGGAATAGCCATGAGATAAAGGTTCCATTGGAGAAGAGAATCACCAAGTTGTGATCTGAAGTGCCTAAAGGACCTCTAACTTCGACCACGTACTTAGAAGGGTTGTTTGTGAGAAAACGATCAAGCGTGTGTTGGCTGTATGATTAGGATTATCCGGTATTCTTGTAGGTAAATGAACAATCTGTGCAAGGTCATTAGCAATTGCAAAAGCCTCAGCATCTTGACCAGCTGGGTCAGTGTGACTAGAAAACGGAAGCCAGCTGGAGTTGTGAACATTAAAATCACCAAGGAAAATTACCTCACTGTTAGGGAAGTTGGACTGGAGAAAGACAAGTTGCAAAGAGAGGAAGTCAAAGAGCTCCAAGTGTTTAGTGGAATTGGGAGTACGGTAGAGACAACTGATGAATTTGACGCAATGAGGTAGAGAGATTTTAAGCCAGAGAAGATCAATGAGAGGAGATTCCAAATTGCCAAGTCTCTGACAGGGAATATCAGAACGGACATATGCACAAGTACCACCTTTGAGGCGAAAGGAATCATACAGCGAATAATTTAGGCATCTGAGATGAGCAGTAGTTGAATCAACCGATAACTGAGATTCTGTCAGAAAAAGTACATCGAGTTTGGAAGACTGCAAGTGGAAATGGACATCGTTGAGATTAGAATTGAGACCATGTATATTTGTGAAATGAATTAGGAAGTGCCTGGGAGGTTTAGATCTTTTCACAGATAAGCTTGATCTATTAGTTGGACAATTCATTGTGTATTCAATAGTAAGAAAAAGTGGGTGGGACATGCTGTATGAAGTAATGAAATTTTTGGATATGGCGTACACGTGGTAAGAATATACCCAGTTCCTTGACATAATGTGGCCTTGACAATGCTCCCCCGCATACACACTACTCGGATTCCCTCCAGTCACTATCTAGCAGAGTAGAGGTAGCAAGATTATACACTAGCTGATCCGGAAGCCTCCTAGAGAGTTACCAATAGGTTTGGTCTGGTGTACTAACTAGCGGCCGGCCTGCAAACACCGTTTTAGAGCTGTACCTCGAAATGTAAGGAATATTGGATCTCACCATGATGTTCATCATAACCTCAAAAGGCATCAATCATTGACCGGAACTTAGCTCTAGAGACTAAACATGGGGTCCACCACTTCAAGCCTCCAATAAGCAAAGTGGTGGCATTGCACCAGTTGAGAGTCATCTACTACCTAGGTATATAACAGAAGAATATATACTAAATAAAAAATTATTCAGTACATGGTCACAAGTTCCAGATAAAGTAATCGACTTTAAATAAGGTTGACATGTCTGTTATATCAAATATTAGTATACTGTGCATCTGGATTAACTTGCTTCTTTTGAAGTCATGATCCACCCTGCTCAAATTACTCTTTGAATCTATCTCCTCATCTGAGACACAAAGAAGGTTCCATTCTGTGATTACTCAATTAGATGAGTTCAGCAGGATATGGGAGTAACTTTAACTGGAATTTGATTTATTGCAGTCAGTTTTAGGCTACTCACACACAGAAGACTTTTTTGTCATATGGCTTTCTGTTGTCTTGTTAATGTTGCAAACAACTACAATAAAACAAAACAGTTCTGTTGCTGTACCTCTACACACCAACAACTAAAATGTTTTCTAGTTACCCAGATTTGAGATGGATTTCAATGATAATAATAAGAATGAGGAAGAAGAGAATGTTAACCTAAACCAAACATACAAAGGCATTAAGATAAGTAAATAAAATATATTATAACAAATTCTCTTCATTTTCTAATAACAATTATATACTTTAAAACATGTAAAAAAACAATTTTTAATATTAAAAAAAATAAATTATATGTGATTGCAGGGAAATGAGGGAAAGATTTTTTCATTATTTTTGAATTTCCTGGCCTGAAACAAAGTGGGGGAAAAAAAAAATCTCAAAACAATATTGTAAAATTGCTTATATTAATTCAAATTTTGATCTCATTGCTTATGTCTTTATAGGTATTTGGCCATGGGATCCAGCTTTAATTCCATATCTTTTGAATTCTTGATTGGAGCTTGGCAAATTACAAGACAACAAATTACATGAAATATGGAAGATTCTGCAGCCACTCTACATGCCAGGAAAGTATGAAGATGACTGGATTACCAAATCCTCTTCATATTTTTCATCAATATGTAGAACCAGTCAGTTCTATAAACACATGAATTTCCCTAACATTATTGGTACAGTCAATGAAACCACATAAGGATAACAAAACCTCATGACAGCAGTTCTTAATTTTTTAATTATAAAAAATATTTTTGACAGTCTTGATGGTATGGATGGATGCTGATTATAAATTCATTTGCATGGACGTTGGATCTTATGGAATTTCAAGTGATTCAAATTTTTAAAAAAAATTCAAATATGGGAAAAAGACTGAGCATAATCATTTCAACATTCCAAATGACAGCTACATAACGATAACAATGGAAAATGTGTGCATTTGTTAAAGTACATTTTTTGACTGTTTGCTAAGAAAAATTTGACATTCCCAAAAAGAATATTCAACTACAGGCACACAAGAGCATGCCAGATGTTAGAATGTACATTTGGGATTTTGGCCAGAAATGGAGAATTTCTCATAGGCCTCTTGATGTAAATATTGAATTTTGTGATAGCACTGTTCAGACCTGTTGTGTCCTCCATATAACTATATTCAAATGAAGGATGGAATTCTTTTAGTGGATATACTGTATGAATACCCATTAAAAGATGTAACTCCATCTGGATGCACAATGAAGTTTCTGGGACTAATATTAGAAATTATTTCGCCTCTTATTTTTTTCGCCTACTTATTGTGTAAATATGAATATACATACCTGCTTTAGTTTTTTCCTCGGGTTATTTCAAAACATTTTTTTCCACAGCTGCACAGACTTCCTCCCACAACTTCTTTAAAACATTGTCTGAATATTCTTGTAACATTGTTTGAAAATAATGTTAGTCTCTTCTCCACTTCATTGATAAACTTTTCAATACTTTCTTTATCATCCATGTAGATTGAATGATCTTAAAACATTGAAGAGAGTTAATTTTAATTTTTAACAGCACAGCAATTTGGAGGGAATAAAGAAAAGGCAGAGAGTGGGGGCTGAATTCAACAACAGTTCTGTTGTCTGTGGGTGCACCTGCATGAGAAGCTCTGTACCTTGCTCTTATCATATGACTGCTTAGTCGTTGAGAATTTGTGGCAACAATTTTGTCCTGTTTAACATGTGAGTGCACCCCCCCATATAATGTAATGGTACTCATCCCTATGACTAAACAGTTGCACAACAAAAAAGTCCTCTGAATGCAGGTAGCCTTAATATCAATTTTAAGTGTTTAAGTTGGTTTGTTTCTATAAGTACGTCTCCTGACTGGAAGTGTTTTAACATTTTGTGGGATCATGCTGCATTTTCCAGACATTTCTGTATGTTGAATGGTGAGAGTTTATTCACCAGAAACCTGATGAGAGTATATTATTAAAAATGTTGAATGGCATTTGTGTCTTTTTAACCTGTTAGGGAGAATAGTCATGTTCTGTGTTGTAAGCATCTAAATGTTTTTAAATTCACTGACTCAAAAGGGAAGCATACTTCTACTTCCTTTCTCTGGATGTTTACTTACCCCAGGTTACTACATCTACCACTGGAGGAAGGAGCAATGCTATTGGTGGCTAAGTGGCATGAGATTTAGTAAAGAAAAAAAACAGGAAGGTAACATTTCTATTCAGACCTGCTTATAGTTTCCAAAGGCAAGGCTGAATAGAATGTTATCTGTTAACTGGGATGTTCATCCCAGTTAACAGATAACAATAAAAATGCTAAAGGGGTTAAAAAAATATCAAATAAATGTATATGTTTATAATTAGTAACTGATTATAGAATAAATCTCTTGAAAGACACTGGTCTTGTGCCCTTGGTCTGAACAAAGTGATACACCATTAATTCCCATTTTACCAAATAAAAACTGTGATATTCGCAGAGAACATGTTATCTAATTTATTTCTGTGTGGAGAGACACAATAGAAAACCTGTTTATTATGCTCTTAAAGTAGATGATAATCAAATAATCAAATTAATGTCTGGTGAATCCAGCCTGCTTATTAGGAGTTAAGCCAAGGTTAGGATATTTTATTTTACTACGGTTTGTCTTCAAGGTATTCACTCAAACATGGCATATAAGATTTCTTGGAGATGATAAAATAATACTCTACAGTCTTGCTCACTCTTCAGCATCCAATACTTAAACATTTGTGTACCACGTTGCCTTAAAAACAATTATTACTTCAACACTTTATAAAGTTGTAATAAAAATATCATGACTACAATTTACAAAGTTTAAATCACATTTTCTGTGACATACCTCAAAATTTTTTCACCTATTTCCCCCTTCTTTTAATTCTTTCCCAACATCTGTGATAAGAAGAACAGAGGTAAACTTGAATCCAGTTTTTCTGAAATAATTATTTTACAGATCACCACAACATTTTCATTAACTACAGAGCTGCACGGCAAACCTTATTTTTTCAAATTTTCGAATCACCAAGTTTTAACTTTTTTGTTTTTTTTTTTTTTTTTTTTTTATATGAAACCCCCAAACACGAGAGGTTTGTTTTTAGGAGCATTAGCAACTAAGGCCATATTGCTCCGAGAATATGCGCTGGTCATTCCCTGACCTTTCCACATCCTCCGTATTTGCTGATCACTGGCTCGAACCCCAGTCTAATCAAGAAGCATGTGCTACGCACTGCTGCTCCTACCCACCTGGCTACGGAGGCACCAACACAAGAGGTATTAGAACCTATAGTACTTAGTACTGTGCATGGGTTGGAGGTTGAGAAGATGAAAGAAGATATTTGTTGACATTAGACTTGAACTTCTGTAGACTGTAATTTTCAGGAATTAGGAATGAAGGAAGGTTGTTCCAGAAAGCGGCAGTTGAATGAATAAACGAGGAAGATGAAAATTTGGTTCTGTGGATTTGAAGTCGGACAGTAAATGGATGTTGGCTTGTGGTGGCACGTGTTCAGACTGTTTTGAAAGAGAGAGCGAGAATTATAGAAGCCAGTTCAGAAGAACACTGCCCATGGAAGTATCTGTAGAAAAGGCATGCAGCAGAAACAACATCTAGGAGACAGAGTGGAGAGACTCTGTTAGAGATGAGTCATTAATTAACCTAATTGACCTCTTCTGAATGGAATCTAGAAGCCTGAGAGAGGTTTTGGGGGCACCGCCCCAGATGTGGGAACAATATTCCATAGTAGTCCCAGCTGAATATGCAGAAATAGCAAGATCATTGGGCATCCTTCATGGGAGGTCAAAATTATCTCCTGCCATCAACTTGTGTTGGAAAATGAGGAAAAGGGAACAAAAAGTTAATTCATGCTTCTGCATGCAACATTCCACCTCCCAACACACTACTGGCTCTCTACTTCTCTTGTCACACTGGCCACTATTGGCTGCCAGAATATTTTTATATTCCAGCAGCCAATAATTTTCCAACTACCACTTTCACTCCTATCAAAAACACTTGTGCGTAATATCATATGCTTCTATCAATCCACCTAACTTGTGTTTCAAAAATTAATTACATTCATCTTCAGTGCAATTTGGATTGTTTCCTCCCATCTGAAACACTCATGGCAGCATTTTCTGCTCTCATTTAAAGGAACTGTTTCAATAATTTATGTAGTTCCTTGCCTCCAAAATAATTTAATTTTCAAGTATTCTATTATCAGTAATAGCAGTCTACATTAATAGGTTTAACATTCTTTTTTCTTGTCTGATTATACACCAGAGTGTGGAGATTTTTCAAGTCCTAGCCATTTCACATCCTCATATCTGCCAACTTTTGACTTTCAAAAATCTGGAGTTCAGATAACTGCAAGCAAGAGGCAAATTTTTGGATCAAAACAGGCGGGGGAAGAACGAGTTCTTTTTGCAAAATGCAGGAGGATTTTTAAAGTCCACGCTGCCCTAGAAATTAAACTGACAACAGCTTAATAGAAGACTGTTTATCAGTACAGTTCAAAGATTAACTTTCCTAGGATTTTTCTGTTTGTGGCATTCTGTCTGAATTTTTACAAACTGGTTTTGATTGCTTCAGGAAGATACCACTGCAGACGTTACCCTCTTCAGAAAAGTAGAGCCAGAATTTTGTTCATAACTTTGTCTAGACTTGGCCATCAAGAGAATTTCCCAAGCTTCAGCAGAAAGAGAAGTTCCAAACTTAGTTTTTGTTTTCAAACATGGCTGATTATTCTCTCACACTCAACATTGTTATGAGAAATCGTTAAAATGTCAAGCATTACTCAGAATAATTTGTTATAACTCAAACTTCCTTGTGCACTTGTCAGTTCCACACCTAAAGACCATTCTACATCAATTCTTTTTTTCTTGCATAATAGTGTCTGCTTCTTTCTCACATGAAACTCACAGAACATGCTACAAAACACTCGTTGCTTCATCTATTTCTTTATCTTTAATGATGCCAAGAAGTACAGGAATCTTGTCCACAAAAAAATTACGTTTGAAACTGCTGCACTGATAAATGTAATTTGTGCTAAATCAACATTTATAACATTTTTTGATGGGAACTTGTGCAGACTGTGCCCTACTGAGAAAGTACTTTCTCATTGAATAAAAGAAGAAAATCTTCTTTTGAACCTTGCCAAAAGAAATGCTCATGAATAAGCTTATGAAGATGGCTTAAAGACCGCTTATTCATAAGCATTAAATCAAGATACACTAAACGAATGTAAGTGGAAGATTTCAAAACTGTTGGTATAACTAATTTACATATCACATTCTTCAACATATACAGGCATAATAACCTCAGTAAATGGATGTGAGGTATATACAGACTCATGCTGCAAGTCAAACTGACTCAGTAGCCGATAACCTGGAGTGTGAAATGGGCCCAGAGGTTTGCAGTCAACAACCAGCCATCACAACACATGAAAACCCTGTGGAATGCAGGGAAGAAAGTCAAGCGAAAAGTGCCTTCCTTAATGATGAGCAAAACAGGTTTCTGAAAAACACTGATGGCACCTGTGCAGAACGCATGAAATTCTTCTCCATGCAAACTGCAGAATTTCTGGAAAACATAATGTGGAAATTCACATCAATATCTGACAGTCTGCAGAATTTATCTGAAGAGAACCAGCAGCTTTGTGTACAGAGCAATGGACATGAAACAAGAAATAGGTCTCCCAACCAATCAAGTGCATCAACTAGCAACCTTATTTATGCCCAATGAAAACAGTACAGGTGACCACCGCTTAACGCTGATAATTCGTTCTGGAAAAACAGAGCGCTAAGTGAATCCGCACTAAGCAAGCTCCGCATTCCCATAAGGTAACACGTGTATTTGTAAGTTGCGGTCGGTGCCATGCGATATTTCCTAATCAATAATAAACGGTAGTGGAAAGATGAACAAATGTCGGTCAAAATATTTAATATTCAAATATTTGTACATATAAAATATTCTAATTATGTGGTAACTATTTATGTATCAAAATTAAACTTAAAATTCCAATTAAAATCATGAATTTAATTGATCTAAATTGATTTTAATTGATTTAATTTAACTGATAAATTTAATCGTGAAAAATGTGTCGATTTTGGGTTGAACTTTGGCCCTTTCTAAATAAACTAAAAGGGGTATTAATTTTAAATCCCCACCAGCATTATCACCCAACAATAAAGTCACCAGATCACACTTTGAAACCTGGCATGTTTTTTGCTTCTTTCAATATGAAACTTCTTTTAGGCATTCGTTTCCACAATAGTCCTGCTTCATCTATGTTATAAACTTGTTGAGAAGTATAATACACAATACCCCTCTTCAATAATTTTAACAAGTTCTTTTTTGAAAGTTTCGGCTCCTTGATCTGCACTTGCGGCTTCTCCCTAGATTGAACCAGCCCTTGCCAGTTTTAAATGGTTCCACATTTTTTTTTTTTTTTTAGGTATTTTCTTTAGATCATCATATTGGCTAATCTCTCGCTCTCTCTCTTTTTTTTTTTTTTTTTTTAATAATATTTAACTTAACTGAATTCTGCATTGAACATTATCTTCAATAAAATTAGTCTTTTCCATTTCAATCCTAATAGCCGACCTAGCCCTAGTTGCTTGGAGTGGAACAGCTATCTTTCCCGCTGCTAAAATTAATTCTTTATTATTTTATAATAGTTCTTACAGTTAAACTTGCAAGTCCTAAATTATGGCACACATCCACTTGTCGTTGAGCGGAATCGATTCGCTTCAAAACGTCTAATTTAATTTTCAAATTCAGTCTTTTTCTTACATTTATAGTCTTCGTACTGCGCTCAGACATTGCTTTTTCATTCTTATCGGCCATTATTAACTCTTCTAAAATGTAACTGCATTAGTTGTATTAATTACGATACAATGTTCAAGTAAACTGTCCGTTACACACGATGTCTAATACTGTACTGAGTCATGACTAGACTTCGGATAAATGCATATAACGCAAATATTTCAAGCAATATACTTGATCATTTTTTAAAATGTTGATCCGGGAACTACATAACAAGTGACTGTACTGCAATTAAATTAGCGTGCGAGAAAATTTCACTGAGCATGGAAAAATTTCTCAAGTCGGCATGGGAAATGTTTTAATACTGTTTTGCTATTCATTTTCAAGCTATTGACTCCATCAAATGAAACGATTTCGTTAAATATGCCAAAAATGCAATCTGTAAAAGAGTGTTATAGTGATCTGTGACAGCGTTATAGTCAGATACGGGTTATAATATAAGAACAGCGTTATAGCGAATCAGCGTAAAGCAAACCACGTTATAACGGGGGCCTGCTGTATACCAACAACGTCGCACTCAATGTGGCTCAGTGAACCTCAGAAAACAAGCCACAAGAAGTAGAATTGATACACGATTCCAATGTTCAAAGGAATTATATTCCCCAATTTATGTATAATGCAATGCCTCATATGCCTGTCACCCTTTGCCCAATGACAGCCATAACACAACGAGATAAGAATCAGCTCAATAGCAGGGCTCAATGACAGTAACCACCCCCCCCAAACCTGCATCTAACAACACCGGGGGTTGCCACTCAAAGACCTCTCAGGTGGCCCTCTCCACAATACCGATCTAAAATAATAACAAACCTAAAAGGTTAAAGGATACGATCCATACTGGAAAGAGTGCATCAAGACCCACATTTGCAGAAGTAGTCACCGGCCAAAAGATGCTGAGAATAACCAAAAGATCCCACCAGCAGGCTTATAGGCAGCCTCTACTCCCTACCCAAGGCATCTCTCACCGATCAACATGTTCACTCAAAAGAAACCCACAGAACTTTCCTCGAAGGGGGACTCATTCTAATTTGTACACAGCAGTTCAGACTTGTAGACAAAACTTTATAACTCTACTGTAACCGACTACTAAACAGACAGCATTAAGGCCACGTTTGCAGAAGTACATGGAGTGAATACTGATGTGAGACAGAGAACAACCAGGTATCCAACCTATGCCTCTTTCATCCTTACCTGCCACCCACAGAAAATGAGCTTCGTGCTGGATTGAAGGCCATGGCCCCCTGGAATCCTCATCAAACCCTTCCTAGATCAGAAGCACGAACCGCAATAAACCATCAACATCAATGCAATAGCAATTAAAGCTACCAAGGTCCCAAGTCAACAAAACGCATGAGAAATCAGATAACTTCACTGAGAACAAACTTACCATAGGAAACAAACTGTCCACATATCATTCAATCCAACTCCCAGCAGATTATAATGACAATCCCCAGGGATCCAGACCTGTGAAGGATATCCCTGTACACACCACAACACACAGTAGACCAGTGTGAACCTTAAAAAGAGATTTGCCACCTGTACAAACAAGTTACTATGGCTACCACCATTCGAATTGCCATCAAAATTCAAGGAGTATTTGTAACAAGCTAGACACTGTCGAACAGCTTCTCTCTAAAACCTTTGATATTCTCTGCATTGCCAAAATGTGGCTTGGGAATGAGCAGGACTCCCTTGCCTGCGCTCCTCAGCTGGGTACCAGATGCTTTGTTCCTCTAGAGAGGATCGTAGAGGGGAGGTGTCACAATATTCTATAATACCACTATCTTCTCATTGGTGCATTCTGTGGTATCCCTCAAGCTCAACACCAACCTGACAGACATAGCAACAGTATACATTCCACCAGGCCCAAACAGTGACATCATTGAAGATGTGATCCACTGGCTGGTAAATCACCTCCACACCTCTGCTAAGCACATTATTTGTGGAGATTTCAATCTTCCACCTACTCTCACACATCTTAGTAGGAAACTCATTAGCAGTATGGATTCATTGGGTATCAGCCTACTTAACTGCCACCCCACAAGAGGATCTAATCTCTTGGATCTCATATTCTCTTCAGTACCATACGACCTCAAAGACAGTCCTCACAATCTATTTCAATCCGATCACGAACCAATTGCCATACTCCTGCACTTAGCCGCACCTAACTTCGATATCCAAGGCCCAAAAAAGAAAAAAAAGACATCACAGCACCCAAATTCATTGATCCACCACGATGTCTTGAAGCTGCATCCTCGATAACTTGGGAGGCTCTCAATAATTGTGATCTCGAGCTAGCTGTGGACCTCATGACTAGATGGATTTGAACCATTACAAGTTATGGTGCTACAAAGACCGTCTGCATCACTTCCCATTCGAGAGCTTGGTGGACACCAGCATCGAACAACAGCTTTCAAGAGATGGAAAGAATCAGGTGCTATACAAGATCGTATAGCCTTCTCGAGAGCCCGGGCAGTGTTCAACTGCCAGAAGTCATTTGCAATTAAAAAGCATTTAAATGCAACCCTTCAAAAAAGCAAATCATTTTATGACTCTCAGCACACAGGAATTGCAAAAACACTGGACCTTCAACTGGGGATGGACCACGTTGCATGGTTCTGAAACACTGTGGCCCTGATGTAACTTACCCATCAACAACATTCCTACTGATATGCTCGCCACAGTTTGCATCACCAGGAAGCAGCTTATAACTGTTATAAATGGATTGCCCTGATTTTGTGCCAAAATTCTGATTAAATGTCTTAGCTTGTTTATCATCGATCCTCTACTATCACAATTTTTAACCGTGTTTTAATGCAGCACAACTCCCCCCCCTCCCCTCTGGAACAGATATGCTGAGGCTACACCCTAAATGCCAATCTGCAACCCTCATTAAACAGTTCAGGCCAATCTCTTCAGCCTCTTGAAGCTCATGGAGAAGACATTACTTTCAACCATCACCAATCAAATCATGCCTCACAAACCCCCACAGATTCACTATGCCATTCCAGAAAGATCCACAGTCACCAATTTAACATCCATAATCAACACCATTCTCAGTGCACTAGAAGCTAAAGCAGAGCTTGCTATCATATACATCAACCTGGAAGCTGTCTTCAACTCCATCAGTATCCCCTCGCTTGTTCACCTCCTAGAAAACTACTTCTACATAAAAGGTGATATGTTGTGGTTTATCACAACCCTGCTGTCTGTCAGACCATTCTTCTTAAAGCAGATCAACACAAAATCTGGAGAAAGATCACTACGGGAGTTTCCCAAGGTAGAGTCCTCTCCGGAGCATTATTCACTGCAGTTATTATTCCATTTGTGCAACAGAGAGAGAAGACACACTCTGCTATGTCAATGATATTAAGATATATACTAAAATTAACTCCGGTGAACATCTCTCAATCATCAATAAAAAGATCAGTGAAAAGTTACATGACTCAGGATCCTATCTCCATCAATTTGGCCTCCTGATTAACCCTGCCAAATCAACCCAAATTGTCTTTTCTCTAAAGCACCAACTCACTGAAATCCAAGCTTCTCTAGATGGCATTCCCTTCCCAGTGGTCAAGATGCATACGGACTTGGGAGTCCTCTTCAACTATAAACTGAGCTTCAACCCCCACACTGACAAGCTCATAGCAAAATTCTGTCAAATGCACTGGACCACAAAACAACAACTGCTCCATGTTAGGGATCTGGATGTGACTCGTCGGTACATACACACCTTAGTATACCCCGTCGTATTGTGTCTAGGAAATTTAGGGGTCTGCGACCCCTATCAACATCAAGCGCATGTACTCTGCCAAATACTGGCTCCTTCGTTGGATCATGCATAAACATTGTCGTCCACCCCAGCAAAGGACAACTGTGTTGGCAATCTCACAAAATTTTGCCTGACTTCCAGATCTTGTATTGGAAAAGCACCTTGTTCTCACTGCCAAAATGACAACCAGAATGGTCTCAGAGCCAAGAATCTGGGAACTGTGCGGCTGGAGAATCCCTCTACCCGGACTGAGGTCAGATCCCACTATAACAGACTAGCCCTTAGTGACCGCTTTCTCCCCAGGGAGCTGCTCCCCACAATCCAATCAATTGATGGTAACCCTGTAGGTTTGTGAAGGACCGGCGATACCGAAGACAGAACCTTGGCCAGGCAAACTGCACATTGATATGGGCAGCATAATAATGCCCAATATATTGTAAATAATGTTCAAAGGGACGATGTCTTTATGAATGTGTTGTGAATTAAGTCAAGAATATCTTTATGAATATAAATATAATATAAATATGAATGTATTTATGAATATTTTTATTAATACATTATAAATAGTGTCAAAAGCATAATATTCTGTAAATAATCTGACACTGATTCTATTGTTGGCTCTGGGGGGGGTGTGCTCAAACTTCAATGTGGGCCCCGTTCCCCCAAGGCTATTGTCAATCAGCCAATGTAAAACCTCTGGAATTACTGCTATGAAGGGTATATTGTATATACCACTTTTGTATACAATAAAGATTATATATATACACATTCAATTGGAGCTATGTTAAGATTTTTGCACAGTGGCATAACAATTAAAAGAAACAAGCAAACTGCTTTATTCAAGACAGAGGAGAGGGTTGGTTGATTTAGAGATTTTTTAGGTGCATCGGCAACTATGGCCATAACGGCACAGAGGAGAGGGATACGGACTTTCAGCATGAATGAGGATAACGTGCCTGTTTAAAATTGCTTTCACTATTGCAAAAAATATGCTTTTCATTTCAAAACCATAATTTGGGATGCTGCTTATATTTGGGCATTTCAAATTAAACAGGTTTTTGAAAACAATGCTGATACTGCATCAATCTCTGATATTATTTGGTCAAAAGATAAAACTTCAAACTATTCTTTAGGTTTCCAAACCAAAATGTCTGCAAATGTTCATAAAACTTTAAATCAAGGTACACTAAATGAAGGAAATTAATACTTATAAGTATATGTGAAATCATCGAGTACCTGAAAGATCTCAATCTGAATATAAATGCAAGCAAATCTGCTCAAATTACTTATTCCCTTCAGAAACAACCCAACCACATAGAAATAAAAATTGCAGATGTCAAATGTTTACGCTCACAAAGACCTTGGAGTTGTTTTTGATAAAAATCTCTCCTTTAATGCCCACTATTTATATGTTGCTCAAAAAATTCAAAAAGCAAAATGGTTAATCAAACAAGAAACAGCAGCGATTCAAGACAGAAAAACAGTCATTAAGCATGTTCAAAGATGCATCTTTCCCATTCTGTCCTATGCTTCCGAAATCTGGTCTGGTGCTCCTCAAGTAACCGTCAAGAAATTCCTTGCCCTAGAATATTGGGTTCTTAGATGGCTCAATAGTAAGCTTCGTTTTCCCCATAAAATATCCAGGCAACAACTTTATAAAAACCTAAAAACAAAGCCTCTGCAACAGATGATCAACGAGTCTGGAGTCATGCTTCTTGCAAAGTTAATCACCTCTGCATGCGATTCACCAAACCTAGCCAATATAACAGCTATGCCAAACAGGGTAAATTCAAGAAACCAGCAATTCAAATCCAACCTCTCCAGGCTCAAACAAATGGACAGAATGTTCCCCAATGCATCTCTTCACCTCATAAATCATCACAACATTGATTGCAACAGGTTAATCAACTCTGAAGCCTACAAGAGTCAGATCTCTGATAAAATGAAGAAAAATAATCCAACCCAGTAATTGCAACTGAAAGCCAAATGTCCTGTTCTGCAATTTTTTTTAAATTCATAACTGTTCTGCAATTTTTAAATTCATAACTAAAATTCCTAGGCATTGTTAATATCTATATAAAATCTGCTATGTACATATACTCTATTATTTTATTCATTCCTGTTGTATTTTTACCTGCCCCTAGCCATGTGCTGTGATGGGCTTGCTGTATTTGCAATAAATGAATATTTATTTATTTATTTATTTATATATAGCTAAATGTATTTAGTTGTATATTCACAAAACTAAATATATTATTCAGTTGAATAGCAATACTAATTAATAATGCATTACTATACAATTATGAATCAAAAAAAAAAATTAAATATTAATTTACAGTAATTTGTCTGTCCAAAATTTAACAAAGTTACATCTTGAGACTGATATTTTTATTGCAGTTTAAATGTACAATATTCTAATGACATTCTGAGACCAGAGATAAAACTCACCTAAATCTTGGCATATAACACTCAGTGGCACACTTGGTAATATTTCTTTTATCTGCCTAGCCATTGAATTTAAATCCAAATGGGATGAACTTAATTCTTCTGAATTTGTAGCAGAAACTATGGGCAACATAACAAAGGTGTATATAAATGCTTGCATATTAAATTATTTTAAATGCAATATAATTAAACCTTTGCAGTCTAGAATTATTTTTGCTATCTTCCCAATACAGCCCACCTCCAAAATCCACAAAAAAAACAAAAAAAAAAAACCACTACTGAAAATATGATGTTCAAAAATTTAGCATTAGCATTAGTAGAGGCATTTGATGCAAGAAAGCAAGCTTATGCAGCATCAGGCAAAAAAAAAAAAAAAAAAAACCCACTTCCACTTCACCCCTCTGTTCGTTCAAAATACCTGTCCAGCTGAGCCTTAAACTTATTTAGGCTATCAACTTCCACAACAAGGGATGGAAGTCTGTTCCAACTACCCGCTGGCTAAAGGCAAATTTCCGCACGTCTATCCTACATCTGTCTTTCCTCAATTTGAATTTGTTTGAGTTTGCATGAGCTGATACATAAAAATTATGTAGTAAAACATTTTATAAACTCTTTAGACATTTTAAAAGTTAAACATTAATTATTTATGATTTTTAGTGTTTGATATTTCTTGAAACTTTCAAAATCCTGCATTCCTGATTTTGAGATGTTTCAGAATATTAAACTGTTTCTTTTTCTCCCACTTCTAACATTTCAGTCATATATGCTGCACAATCTTTCTACTAATTTGGATTCTCATCTGTCATCACCAAATGATGATGGAAATTTGATGCCTCTTTTGCATCTAAATTTGACAGTACTTTTTTAGAAAGAATGGACATCTTGTGATTAAGATTTTTTGAGATGGATTTTGCACCTTCATAAAGATGAAGTTGGCAATTGAGAAGTCTAAAGGTCAGAAAAAAATTTTCCTCAACCATCTCATCCAAAAAATGTTTCATAGTACCTTCAGTAGAGCAAATCAGTTTCTGAATGATACAAAGTATGATTCTTGAAGTAAAAGTCAAGCTTTTAATAGTAGTAGTAATGGCAAATGATGCAAGATTATATAGCATCACCAAAAAAAAAAAAAAAAAAAAAAACAGTTCACCTAACCATACCCTCCAAGAATTTGTCTAGTTCTTCCTTGAATTTATTCAACCCATCCATTTCCACAACAACAGATGGAAGCCTGTTACAACACTCAACCACCCAATGGCTAAAGGCAAACTTCCGCACATCTATCCTGCAACCATCCTTCTTCATCTTGCATTTATGCCCCCTCATGTATGTAGCCTCAGAAAATGGAAGAATACTATTAAAATTCAGCTTACTTCAATCTGTTCAAGACTTTAAACACCTCAATCAGGTCTCCTCGCAAATGCCTGGTCTCGAGACACCCCAATTTGCAGAACTGAAGCCTTTCTAGGTAAGAGCAGCCTTCTGTTCCCTTCTCTAATCTGGCCTTCTCTGCACCCATTCCAGTAGATCTACATACTTCCTAAAGCCACCAGACCTGTATACAGTACTCAAGATGTGGCCTAACCATGGCCTTATACAAAGGGATAATCGCCTCCTTATCTCTACTAGCAAAGTTTCTGCATATCACTGACAAAACCCCATGAGCTGCCCTGTCTACTTCAAGAATCCTGTTTCTAGTCAGCTAAAATCAATATATGGAAGGCCCACTTTGTTGGCATTTGAGGATTATAACATTTGAATGAAATTCTACCCTTGAAACCAACAATAGTTTCATCTAATGCCATAATTCTTCCTAGAAAAAAAATATATATTTCACAAAACTTGTCATTCAGATCACCCAAAATGTTTTTTTACTTTAGATCCCCCAACTTTAAATTCCTTTTGTTTCCTATTTTGTTGGTGGGAAGAGATACGCCATTCAAAATATCTGGCAATTTCTTCCTTTTGGCAAATAAGACTTTCTTGAGAAACAGAATTTTGTCTGTCCTTTCTACACACAAATATTTTTGTATATTAGTTTTTTCATTTAGTCCCATTTTATCACCATAAAACTTTTTTTAGTTAATTTAAATTCTGATTTAGAAAATTTTATTAATTTCTCAATTTTTATCAGCTTTTCACAATTTTTCAATTCTCAATTTTTCACCTCTAAATACTTCTAAAATGAAGAAAAAGAACTGCTGCCTTTTGTTAACAATTAAATATAAACATTTGTCTAGTTTTACCTTGTTCATATGAAGTATAAATATGATGACAGTGCAATAATCCTGCCAGCACAACAGGAAAGCAAATTTCATAACTGGCAACACTGATCATCATGGCCACTATGACATCAGATGGGAAGTCGAATTTTATTTGCAGCTGCCATGACATTGGACTGAAAATGGTTAACTTAAATATAAATTAAATAAAGCCGTGGCCATATATAAAAAGTTAATAATTGGAAAACTAAAAGAGACAAAGTTGCATTTTTATTAATGCTACAAAAAGTTTAGTTTAGGTTTTTTACCACCATAGGTAGCTTTAACTCTAGTCAGTATCAATGAGTGTAAATTGGGATTTATAACATCACAATACTTGTTTTCAGTTGTCTACAGCAGACTCAACACCACTGAATGTTTGTTTTGGCTGAAATGAGCAATCCTTTAACTAGCTATTTCACCCAAAATTGGAAGTGTTAACCCCTGCACATCATTTGAATGGATATGAATTGGCCTTAATCTAGTTTAAATTATCTTGCAATTGATTATCAGCAGATTTGTAATTCAATTTCACAGTCTCATGTAAAGCTCTGCATCTCTCTACTGCAGTATCCTCCTTCCACAATTACTCTGTAGAATGAGTAGAGTTATTAGAACTTTTAAACCATTTTCATATGAAATTTCCATCTTGTGAACTGAAACTTTTGTCAGTTTTCATATTTTACGTGTATGAACTCTTTCAGAAAGAACTGTAAATTTATTATCTACATATGTGACTGAAAAACGCGGAGTTTCAGTTGCCTATCTCAATGTTGAGTTTTAGCTGTTACTACGTTGACAATATTTAAAGTAGCAAACTTTACAAGTAATCATATCATGTGATTTCCTAATCGGAATATATTTCCTTCATATCCTTCACACAATTTCATGCAAATAAAGTAGTTTATAATATTTTAGCAAACATAAGAATTTACATATAGCTGCCTACTAAATATGATGCATTTGCACTAACTTGTACATTTTTTATACATATGTAGATACTCTGCATTTAACATGATTATTAGAATTTTCAGTGTATATATAAATTACAAGTACACATATTGCTTGTAATTTATCTTAGTCATTTTGCTGTTTAATCATATTAAAAAATAGGATATGCTTTATTATTAAGTGTATCTGTGGATGTCTAAACACTGACGCATCGGAACTGTTTGCCCAAACATTTGCTTCCACTTTTCAGGTGAGTGTGACAATGTTATGTGCATGTGACTTCATAGGGAGATGGGGTCGATCATTTTTTTTTTTTTTTTTTTTTAGGTAGAAGAAACTCAGCTGTAATAAAAATTAATGTCATACTTTACATACGTTGCTGAAAAAGAGTAATCACACAGTTATTTCAGTATGTGTTGTACATCCATAACTGATGTTGAAAAGATAGGAAAACAGTTCGGTTCTAATACTGATATATTCCAGTCTTACCAAATACTACTCATTTATTCATAAATGATATTTTAACATGTTCAACTGAAATTTCCATTCCCTTTCTTCATCAGACAACATTAGAAATGGATCAGAGATAATCAAGCCCTCCATAATACTGTTCTCTCAGCTGGAATGTCACTATGAATTTACTGAAGAATTCACACACATGAGAAGATATCAATTCTTTTATGCCTAAAAGCAGCTGTTAAAAGGATTGGAGTGGCCTATAAGCAAATTTTAACAAAAAAAAAAACAAAAAAAAAACCATTAATGCCTTTCTTCTGTTACTCTCAAACTGAAGTTAATCTTTCAAGTAGAGAGCTATAATACTTGAAAGATTAAATTGTTTTGTAAATCTTAAATTTAGGTATAACCTTAGGATTTATGGTGAAAACTTAACACATTAAGAGATACGGTTTCTTTTAGAATGTGTATGTTTATAGCAGTATGCTACACATTTACTTGTTTACATTCCAAACCTTGCAAATAATGAATCAAAATATATTTCTTTACATTTCATGGAAGGTTATTTTTATGTATAAAGAAACAACAATACTACACAATTAAAAGAGATCTTTCCAAAGGACACTAACATACCATGATTCATGAATGCATCACAGGAACCTGACTAATTGGACAGACTAAACAATTTCCTACAATCACTTAGAAATACTCTTTCCTTAGTTTTAAAGTTATTTAAGGTAGAGGCATTTTTGAGAAAAGGAAGTTGCTAAATTAAATTAAACAACTGCATGATGTGGCAACTTTAGAAGTGCCAAACAAGAAGTTCTAACACAGTAAAACTTTAATATTTAAAATTAGAAAAAAGGACTACACCAATTTACAACTCCGGCCAGAAGTAGGAAGAGTAATGTTGCAACAATTATCCCTTCAACTATGTTTTGATTTCCATATTCCTTGCTGTAGTGTACCAACAACAAATTCTTTTAGGAAATCAATTGTATCCTACTTTCCTATCTCAATGTTGCGTTTTAGCTGTTGACTATGCTGACAATATTTAAAGTAGCAAACTTTACAAGTAATCATATCATGTGATTTCCTAATCGGAATATATTTCCTTCATATCCTTCACACAATTTCATGCAAATAATATTTTAGCAAATAAAAGGATTTACATATAGCAATTCTCACCATGGTGTTGTTGTTGGTGTGAATGAGCAGATATCTGTAGACGTTTTGAGTATTCTGTTCTATCTGAAACTGTATAAGGAGTGGGGACTACACCAAGTTCTTCAGCTACTGTTTTCTGAACTCGCTTACTAAAATCTTCTATACATTCCATTTCTTTTTTCTCTATAGGTGAAAGATACCTTCAAATAAATAGTAAAAACTGAAAATACACAAAAGAACTAAAAATATTTATTTATAATTATAAAATTTGAAAAAATTTAATATATTAATAATTACAAATCTTCACAATAAAAGTCAGTGTTAAATGCAATGTTCATTTTAATACTGTAATTTCCCTGACTGTTTTGCAAAATTTAAAAGAATGGAATTAAAATATTTTACAAGAGGTGATCCAAAAGTAATTAAACATGTTGAAAATCAAACTAAATTAAAACTAAACAAAACAAAAAAAAAAAAAAAAGTTAATTGAAATAGGCTTGGGATAAACTTAAAGTGATAACAGAAATGGTTGAAGTGGTGGCTGTTTTCCATGCAACTATTTTGGGAGCTTGGGTTTGAAATTTACAGACCATAAAAATTTAAAATTCAGAGATGAATTTATCCCACTCAAACAGGTTGATACAGCTCCACTGTAATACATATGCCTTATAATTTTATTCAGTTCAGGAAAATTGTTGTCTGTATACTTCACTCCTTAATTACCATATACACATACTGTATACAGGGTGATTCACTACCAGTGCGACAAACTTGCAGGAGATTTTGGGGGTCACAAAGACAAATCGGAATCACATAGCATTGCAGGGTCCGAAATGCCTTCGTCATGCAGTAGAGGATGTTGAACGGGAAGTCGCGTGAACAGCGATCCCGCTGGAAGTCAGCATTTGCGAACCGGTTTCCGAGGCAGTAGGATGGACGAGTATTCAAATGTTGAACTGGCCGACATGCACCTCACGTATGGAGCTGCGGACTGTAATGGGCGTGCCGCTCTGCGCTTGTAACAGGAATGTTTCCCGCACAGGCGTGCTCCTCATCATACGATTTTCACATGTGTGCACAGAAGGTTACTGTGAGACTGGTTGTTTCACGAGAGGTACCATGAATTGAGAGCAAACGACGAGGATGCCAGACAATGAGGAGAATGTCCTACGTCTTGCAGAAGGCAATCTGAGTATGAGTACTCGAGCGATAGGTTAACGATTGGGTATTTCCCAATCCACTGTATGGAGGATACTGTCAACAAACCAAATGAGTTCATACCATCTGCAACGCATCCAATCATTGGAGCCTGCGGATTATCCACTCCGGAGGACTTTTGCTACTTGGTTGCTTCAACAGAAACGGTTCGCAAATGCTGACTTCCAGCAGGATCGCTGCTCACGCGACCTCCCGTTCAACATCCTCTACCGCATGACGAAGGCATTTCAGATCCTGCAATGCCATGTGATTCCGATTCGTCTTTGTGCCCCCTACACCTCCTGCAAGTTTGTCGCACTGGTAGTGAATCACCCTGTGTGTATATATATATATATTATTGATAAAAAAGAAAGTTAAAACAACAGTAACTGTAACTAATATTTATGGGTAAATGCAGTTGCAAGCAATCATGCAATACACACATAATGTCTATAAAATATTAAGGATAATAGAAAATAATAGAAAAAGTAAATCAATCAAATAATAATACTATCAGGGACTTAAGAAAATGCAAAAAAAATATATATATTATCGCTTTTTACCGACAATCTAGATGACTTCAACCGAGGCCAACCACCCAGACTGAAGGCAAAAAACGACAAGCGGTTCTCTGTTTCTGTAATGATCAATATATGCTAAGTAAGTTAAATCTAAACCAAATATAAACCAATATAGGCCAAATATAAATCAAATGTAAATAAAAAGTTAAGAAATTTTAGAAATATTAGAATCAAATGTAAGAAATATAAGTAAAATATAAATGTAAGCATATATTAATCATCGTTGACCCGACAGAGAACGTAATTTAATGATTAAAATAAGATTAAATATATAATACACACTACATATTTACCGTATCTAGGACATAATGTAATAGTCGTCAAAATAATGTGGTGCCCCCTATGTGATGGATATGGTAAAAATAAACATAAATAAATAATTAAATTTAAGTTAACACAAAGAGAAACAGGAAGATAGTAAGAAGAAAAACAAAAAATAAAAACTAAAGGAGTAGGAATAATAGAACCTGAACTTAACAAAGGCGAAAAATAGTGGTATAGATAAGAAATAGTTTCTCCTACATCCTCTGATTGCCCTAATAATTTCGGAGAAATAAAAATAAAGAGTAGGACAGTTTAAAGACATTACAAGATATAAGTTGTGGCTCGGGTATGCCTGGAATCGCAAACCCGTTCCTATAGTAGGACCCTGAGCTGAATTTGCATGTTATCTCAGCGTGAACTTAAGTAAATTTAAATGAATATATATATACATATAAAAAAAAAAAAAAAAAACGATACACTGTAATTTGCAAGCCGGTGGGTACAAGTTTTCTACACCGTAAGACACCAAGAATGCAAAGTGTATCCTATGTACATATATACATGGCACTAAATATGACAATTATATTGAAAATTATATTGAAACAATAGGTTCAGAAAACAGATTTTTGAAATTAATTATGCTTATCGCTTTCCTGAAGTGATATTTCAGGTAAGCAATAGGGAAATTATTATTAATCAACTTGCCGTACAATGCTGTTATGTTTGCTGAACAGTTATTATTATTATTATTGCAAATATAAGCAATCCTCAGACATTGCGATAAAATGATATTAGCATGCACTGATTTTGATATATTAGATCTCCAGTTTGTAAGACTAATTACATTGGAAATGTGTCTCTTTTATTATATACGTTTACGTCTATATTATTATTATGGAATATTTCTATATGAAGATCCAGGTAATTTGCTATAGTATCGGAACTATTAGTTTTTCTAATACAAGTTCTTCTGGATATAATTTACTGTAATCCTGGACAAAATGTGGACAATTAAAAACACATAGATCATCTACGTATTTGTATATAAGTAGGTTATCTTGGAATGCTCTTTCTGTATAATATAGATAAAGGTTTGCGATTATGCTTGATGCTAGACTTCCCATAGGGGTGCCAGTCACTTGCAAGTATAACGATGTTCCATCATATACATAATTATTAAAGATGCATAATTTTATTAGAGTATCCCACTAGGGAAATTATTAAATCAACCTTTATAGCATTTTTATTTTCCAAATATAGCTTCTGGAGAATGACTTTTAAATTATCAAGATTAATGCTCGTAAATAGACTGTTAAAGTCAAATGTTTGTATTTGTTGAATATTGTTATTTTTTATTGCATTTATAATCGGTAAGTTATTATTTATTATAATAGTTTTATTTAAGTTATTTAATATAATTTTAAGTAACTTTTCTAATGTTTTTCCGGGAAATTTAGCATAACTATCTCTACATGATGTTATGAATCTAAAAGCAATAGGTGATTTATGAAATTTGGGTATGCCATATATAAATGGATATTTTAGGTTATTATACTTTAACTTTAATTTTTTATGCAATGCAATTAATTTTTTTATTATTATATTAGAGGAAGATGTTATCTGTTTATATGTATGGCTAGACTGTAGTTCATTTTTTATAATTTCTATATAATATGATTTACATATGATTGCATAATTGCAAGCAGCTTTGTCAACGGGAGTAATTACAAAATGTTCATGTATATCTTTGAGCTGCCTATTTATTAATTTGGTATTATATAGATTATCCTGTATGAATTTCAGTTGATTATATTTGTTAGATATGATATTAAGCATTGAAAATAACCACATGTGGTATGCCTCAACTGGTATGTTATATTTGTATGCTGATCTTATGCAGTATTTTAGTAAATCTAGATATAACAATTTTTTAAAGGTAGATTTATTAATAGGTAGATTAGGTCAAAATTTAAAACCCAGTGATAAAATATCTCTAAGTTCGGGATATGGGATTTATATATATATTTATTTTTATATATATATATAAAAAATTCTAGAATCTAGCTGGCTCCATAAAAATGAAGAGGCTCTCCTTCCTGAATGAAAATTTGTGTTTGTCCTGTGACATCATAGATTATCTTATTTTGTAACCTCATATACATTTCCTCAGTAGCTATTACCCAAAAAAAAAAAATTCTATGACACCAGAACAAACTGTAGTTCAGACATAAATCCCAGGAATGTTTGCCTCTTGTGTAAGTAGTAATGGTATAAATATCAAAAAAATGCAACTATAAGGATTTTTTTTTCCATTTCTTGTCATAGTGCTTCATTACATAAAACTATATCTATCAAAGAAATGGATTGCAACAAATTAAATTACTCTGATTATTCCAACCAGTGATCTAGAACATCTTTATGGCAGAGATGTAGTAGCCTACAACAATAAATTCAGAAATAAAGGTCTTTCAACATTCACATTTGTTACAAACTGGATCTACCTGTATAAAGTGACACCTTCAAAAAACAATTATTCTTTTGAAACTTCTTGAAACTGATTTGACAGTTTCAAAAATATGCTTCTTTTTTACAAATTAGTTCTTTATTTTAAATGTCACAATAAAATACAAGTAATCAATGTTTCAACAATCAACATTACTTTGCATGGAAAACAAACTGAATAATATAATTCCTTGCCCGTAGCAACAACTCTTCCCTAGGGAACTGTTACACCAATGAAAGAAATCCATATTTAAAAAGGAAAAAAAAAAAAAAAAAAATCAAAAATTGATATTTATTTATTAATTAATTTAATTTACTTTAAATTTGTTATATTTCTTATTTTTTTCTTTGGGAACATTGAAAACTAAAGTATGCAATTTGCCTAAAGAAAAATTTAATATTATTTCAACCCATCTATATAAATAAAATACTTAGGTATGCTGCCCAAATTTTCCAACTACTAATTGTTGCCAGCACCCGTCCCTGAAGTTCACCTCGCATGACCACCATACTAGGCATTCTTTATTAATTTTAGTACTAACATTTTTCGACTGAAGAAAGGCAATCTATGCCTGAAAGCTATTGATGTATGTTTATTTTATCTGCCTTCAGTTTTAATAAACCAATCTAAGTTTTAAGAAGTTTAAAAATGGCTGAACAGTGTGTAAGAACTTTGAGAAAATGTAGAAGAAATGCTAATGAAACATTAGTTTGTTGTTGTTATTTGGTTTTTAGGAGCATTAGCAACTAAGGCCATATTGCTCCGGGATATGCGGTGGTCATTCCCTGACCTTTCCGCATCCTCCGTATTTGGTGGTGACGGGCTCGAACCCCGGTCTAATCAAGAAGCGTGTGCTACGCACTGCTGCTTCTTCCCACCTGGCTACGGAGGCGGCATGAAACATTAGAGGAGAGATCTAATAGGCTCTATGACTATGAAGACCGACAGAAAACATTGAAGAAAGAGAAGCAAGGTGGGAAATGAGAAGACGGGCAAAATGCCATAGGACTAATCAAATAGAAGTACCGGATGCAAATAACCAACACACTGTAATTAATGTGGAAGAGCACAACACAGGATATATATGTTACAACTGTTAGTATTGCAATGCAAGATATTGGGGACATGAGTTAAACATATCGAATAAATACATTAAATGCTGTCATGATGGAAAGGTTTCACTTGACCCACTGTCTGAGACACCTACTCTATTATGAGAGCTGCTTACAGGGCATACATGTGAAGCAAATAACTATAGAGAACATATATGAGAGTACAACTCAGAAATGGCATTCACATCAATGGGCACAGAGTTTAAATCACTGCCTGGAAATGGTCCATACTGTTTTAGAATATGGACAGATTTACCATTTGGTCTCACCGCTATATCCAAATGAGGCAAATAAGCCAGGATATGGACAACTATATATTTCAATTCTGCTGAAGCAACAACAAAACAGCTTGAAAAACAATCAAACCAAGGGTGTATGGATGAAGTAATGCAACAATTGGACAAGATGCTGTGACAAGATTTTGTCAAGTCATATAAACAAATGCATCAATTAACTCAGGCCAATCCAACAATGAATGTGCGCATGGCATTTATAGAAGATCTGGAGTTAGATAAGAGACGATATAATGACCTACATCCAAAATGGAGGTTGCTGAAATATTTGTTGGAGGATCTAGGTTAAACTATTTACACCATAATTAGAAAGGATCTAGATTAAACTATTTACACCATAATCAGAAAGGATCTAGATTAAACTATTTACACCATAATCAGAAAGATAGCATATGTTATACCAGGTATAACTAGTTTACAGAAAACATACAAAAGTTGCATTAAACTTAAGAATTTTATTTGCCTCATTTATCCTACTCATGTACAAATATCCATTTATTTAATTATCACAGTCACTTAAAATTTACCATTACTTTGACATCATACAGTGTTTAGGAAGTCTTAGTTTTATTTATTTTTTTTAAACGGCCATTAAGCAGAATGCCAGAGCACATGGTTCATAGATGGCAGTGTTCTCGTTTGAATGAATATATTGTGTAAAAAGGACAGATGGAACAAGATATGTCTGCTAGGGGTGAAAGTAGATGATACTGTACAGCAGATATCTTTAAGGGCATAAAAGGTAATATTATCACACATTTTGGCACTAATAACATTGAGTAGATCTGAGGACTTACTTAACAAGTACAGGGCAATGTTAGGAAAAAGTCACAAGTTACGTTTAAATTTGAAAGTGTCTGCAATTCTGCCCAGGCACAATAGGAAGGAGTACATGTTGAGAGCCCTATCAATCAAATTTGCCCCGAACAGACTGTGCAAGACTAAGAGGGCAGAATTTTTCTCAGTGTGATTTGTGCCCATTAATAGGAGATACTGTTTTCACATGAATAGGACTGGTGAAAATAGAAGGGGGGGGGACAAGAATATTCACAGATGCTATCGAGGTAGCATTAGGTGGGTAAGAAAACTGACAGCTTAGGGGGGAAGGATACACAGATTAATAGATTTACTAGAGTCACAGGCAGAGGTGAAATTCCTTCACTGTTTCTTTTTGAACATGCAGCAGCCTGGAAAGTAAGATGTTGGGGATTTCACACTCTACTATGGGTTCATCGTGGATTAATAAATATATGGGCTATGTTGTATTACTAAGGGTAAGAACAGGTATATGTATACTTGCATGTACATTAATGCTAGGAGCATAGTAAATAAATTTGATGAATTTAAAGTACTGATTGAGTCATTAAATGTAGACATTGTAAAGATATTAGAGACATTGCGTCACTCACACATGGGATGCTGAATTTGAATGTGGGGAGTACAATGCGTACATTAATTGATTAATCAATAAATTTTAATCAATAAATTAATATTTATTGATTAATGTTTTTTAGAGCGACATTATGCACCATGTCCAATATTTAAATTTATTAAACTAGTAAGTTGAGATAAAAATAGAATCACATAAAGAAACAAGTAAACACAACGTATATAAATATAATAAAAAAGTATATCCATATACGGGTATAAAGGTTAGTAGTTTTCAAAAATTTAAAAATTGCGGGCATATTGTCTTTGTCAGGTAAAATCTGACTGAGTGTATAGGGCTCAGTCAAACAGTTAAAAGCTAAAACATAAATGGCTTACATGTAAAAATCTAGGACACTCAATAACAATATGTTTCGTGGTTAAAATGGTGTCACAATGCTTGCACATAGGAGGGTCATCAGCCCTCAACAGAAAAGCATGTCAGATGACTGTGTCCTATGCAGAGCCAAGCTAGAACAACTTCCTCTTTATGGTCCCTGTGCAGACCAATATTATATTACAGACAATCTCATAACTTGTTTGCAGCCTGCCCACGCCATGAGTGTTGCCATCGGAAGAGCAGCTTCTTTCATATTACTTACCTGTAGTCTGTATAGGGGACTAACAGACAGGAGTTATAAAGGGAACAGATAGGAGTTATAAAGGGAACAGATAGGAGTTATAAAGGATCACTGATCTGGCTGAGGAGTCTGCCAAATAATTTCCCAAGATCCCAATGTGGCTGGGGATCAGCAGAAGAGAATATCAAATTTGAATTCAAAAAGGAAATGTAGCCTATGCTGTACCTGGGATAGGACTGCACGAAAACTGAATATGATTGATGACAAAGCCTGCAACGAACTGAGAGAATTGGTATATAACACATTTTTTGTGGTGAGTTTGTATATGATCCAAGGCTATTTCAATTGCATGCAGTACTGCAGTAAATATGCTGCATTAGGAAGGGAACTGCTCGGATATCACAGCATCAGGGAAGAAGCTGCAGATCCAACAGATATCTCTGATCTCAAACCATCTGGGAAAGCTTGCAATAAGTCATCATGGAACAAGTAAATACATGGGTTGTGTTAGGGTAAATAAGAGTAAGAACAGGTGCATGTATACTTGCATGTACACCAATGATAGGAGTATAGTAAATAAATTTGATGAATTTGAGGTGTTGGTCAAAACATCAAAGGCTGATGTTGTTGGGACATCAGACAGGGTGTCACAGATATATAAGGAATGCAGAATTGGAATTTGGGGAGTACAATGTGTACAGAAAGGAGAGACACGATAGAAGGGGAGGAGGGTTGATTAGTTAAGGAATACAAAGTTAAGAAACACAAACTCTAAGAAATTGCATTCTGTTGACATGGATGGACAGTACAGTGTTGAGCGAGTTTGGTGTGACATAAGCACTGTGAAAATCGAGTTGAGAGGAGGAGTGTGTTATAGGCCTAATGACACTGATGAGAACAAGGAACAACTATACAGAGAAATAAAGTGGGCCAGTAAATCAGACTGTCTTATACTGGGAGATTTTAACTTCCCAGATACAGACTGGAACTTGTGGGCTGGTCTCTCACGCACTAACAAGACTTTTGTGGATTTATTGGATGATTGTTTTCTACAGCAGCAGCATGTTTGAGAGGCAACCAGAGAAAGTAATACTTCTGACCTGATTATCAGCAGAGATTTTTCATGCATACAGAATCTCGGATAAAGGAATCACTAGGTGGCAGTGATCACAATTTACTGATGTGGGATTTATTTAATGATGTAACTACCATCAGATAAGTAAATCAGGTAAAGTGAAGAGTTTTTGCTTTTGTAAAGGTGACTACAGTGGTCTCAGAGATTTTTTAAATTCCCCACAGTGGGACCAACTAATGATGTTACCAACAGCAAATTCTAAATGGGAATCATTCAAAAAATTAATCTTGGAAGCTTTTAGGCTTTTCATCACAATTAAGAAATACTGTTCAAGGTTTAGACAATGGATGTCAGACAATGCAGTGAGACTTGTGTTAGAGAAGAAAAATTCATGGGACGCATATAAATTATCAGGAGACACAGTTGCTTATGATTGATATAAGATAGTCTGTAATCAAATCACAAAAGACATTAGGCAAGCAAAAGAAGATTACAAGAAATCTTTGGCAAAAGATGCAAAGAAAAACAGTAAAGACTTCTTTATTTATGTATCAGATTGGTCAGATTGATCCACTTGATATTGATGGCTTGATTGTTGATGCACCTTCTGGTAGCTCACAAACTGAATGAGTATTTTCCAACTACATTCACACATGAGGAGTTATTCAGGGAGGTGAATGCCAGAAGTTTATCAAACTCTGCCAGGGAGATAAATGATTTTGTAATTGCTGAGAACAAAGTGGAAGATAAATTGTTGAAATTGAACATCAGAAAGGCTCCTTAGGTGGTTGGGATCTATCCAGTTATATTAAATGAAGCATAACAGGAAGTTAACAAACCCTTAGCCATAATTATGAAAGTTTCGTTGGACTCAGGGGAGGTCCCATGGATAGGAGATGTGCAAATGTGTCCCCAATTCACAAAGGGGGATCAAAGGGTAACATGAGTAATTACAGATCTGTTAGTCTAACTTCTGTTCCCGGGAAATTAATGGAGGCACTAGTTCAGGAAGCAATGCAGGATCATCTAGACGAGACTGCATAGGTTTGTTAAGGGGAAGTCTTGTCTGACTAATTTGATTGGATACTATGTGGTCACAAAGGAACTGAATGCAAAAAATAATTCTGTTATCATATACTTGAATTTTAGGAAAGCTTTTGATATTATGGCATACTGTACAAATTGGAGCAGTATGGCTCCAATTTTGTTTTCTGTATTTATCAATGATATTGATGAAGGTAGATCAGGGTTAATGTCTAAGTTTGCAGCAATACTAAGGTTGGCAGGGTTGTTAATGATAATATGCTATTGCAACAGGATCTGGAAAAGTTGAGCTGATGGGCTAAGAGGTGGAACCTGAGGTTTAACATTGACAAATATAAAGTACTGCATATGGGTAGCAGTAACCCCAGAGTAACATATCAACTGGGTGGTACTACACTCAGGGTAGTGGAGAACAAAAAAGGACCTGGGGGTAATTGTGCAGTCAGATATGAAGTTTTCTGAGCAGTGCAGACAGGCTGCAAGAGCAGCTCATGATGTCTTGTCAATGATATACAGGAATTTTGCTAGCATGGATAAGGAGGTAATTGTCCCCTTGTATAAGGCAATGGTCAATACACACCTTGAGTACTGTATACAGGTCTGGAGGCCTCATTTTAGGAAAGATGTAGAGCTGCTCGAATGAGTACAGAGAAGGGTAACAAGATTGGTGAGCAGAACAAAGGGTTGCTGTTACCAAGAAAGGCTTAAATTCTGCAAATTGCAGCTTCTGGAGACTAGGCACCTGCGAGGTGATCTAATTGAGGTGTATAAGGCCTTGAATGGTTTGATCAAGCTCAATGCTGATGGGATTTTGTTGCTCAGATTGTGTTGGGCCCACTGTTGTTTTGTATATTTATGAATGATATTGATGAAGGAATACTCAAGACAGTGAAAAATCTAGACAAGAATGCAATTATACTGTAGTCACAGATAATGGATTTGTTAAGGGGTGACCTTGTCTGACCAGATACTATGATACAGTATCAAAGGAACCAAATGTAAAAAATTATTTTGATAACATATACCTGGATCTCAGTAAAGCATTTGATACTGTTGCACATAAAATACTGCTATGTATACAAATTGGAGCAGTTGAGCATTAAGGGTAAGGTTAGTTCATGGGGGAGGGAGGGAGGGAGGGAGAGATTATCAATGGGTCCTGTCTGTATTAGACTAAAGTTAACAGCAAAATCTCCCAAATTACAGTGCAAGACCCATATTCTATATTTATTAATGATATTGATAAAGGAATATCAGACTTAATGTCTAAGTTTGCAGATGCTAGAAAGGTTGTTAGAATGGTTAATCACAGTAATCATTGTAAGCTTGAGCAACAAGATCTAGAAAAATTAGACAGGTAAGCTGAGAAATGGAAGTTGAAGATTAATATTGACAAATGAAAGGAGAAAAAAAAAAGGCAGCAGCCAATATCAATCAATCCACTGCAGGATGGAAGCCTCCTCAGCAATTCGTGTTGAAGGAAATGGATCATAATCTACCAGGCTGGACCAGTGCGAATTGGCAGATCAGATGTATTTAGCAGTCAGGGGGTTGAACCCTGGTCTACTCAAAGAAGTTGTGCTACTGCACTTCTGCTCATGACAACTCAGCTACAGAGACCGTTTTTTTTTTTGGTTTGGTAGGATACTCAACTGCTTGGTAGTATACTCAAGACAATGGAAGATGAATTGTTAAATAATCACTAGAAGGAAGGAGGTTAATCACATTGGTTCACTTGATATCAATGGTTCAATTGTTGATGATCTTGTCCAGGTTGCTGACAAACTGAATAGGTATTTCGTATCTAGACTAACACTTGACAGTAAAGGGGATACCAGAGGTTTATTAGATTCTGACAACGATCTAAAGCATTTTGTGATAACAAAGGAGAAATTGTTGAAGCTAAACATAAAAAAGGCACCTGGATGGATGAATCTTTCCACTTATATTAAGTGAAGCAGAAAAGGAAGTAAGCAAATCCTTACCTACTATATAATTATGAGAGTATTTTTGGATTAAGGAGAGGCATGAATGTATCCCAAATTCACAAAAGGAGATCAAAGGGTGATGTGAATAATTTCACATATTTTAGTTTGACTTTGTCTTGGTTTTCCTGTGAAAATAGAAGAATCAATGATTAAAGAAAATGCAGAACCATCTAGATAGGGATGCAGTTATACTGCAGTCACAGCATTAATTTGTTCAAGGGGTGATCTCTGATCAATTTGATATCATGTACTTGGATTTCAGAAAAGCTTTTGATAATGTTTAACAAAAAAGACTGCTACACATATTGGAGCAGTGTGGCATTAGAGGAAAGTTACTGCTGTGGATAATGAGATGGTTGAGTGGGAGAAGACAGAGAATAGTTGAATGGGCAATGCTTTTCTTGGACTACTGTGATTACTGGAGTATCTCAAGAATGCAGTGCTGAGTCCAGTGTTATTTTCTGTATTTATCAATGATACTAATGAAGGCAAATTGAGTTTAAAATCCAAGTCTGCAGACAATCCAACTGCAACAAGATCTAGAAAAATTGGGGCAGATGGGCTCAAAAATGGCCAATTTAACATGGAAAAAATGCAAGATATGGACGACAGTAATCACAGAATATTATTAGTAGCAAATGATGCAAAAAAGTAAGCTTATAATGCAGTAGCAAAAAAAATCTACACACTTCATTCATCCATCCATCCATCCATCCATCCATGCCCTCCAAGAATTTGTCTACTTGATCCTTGAATTTATTCAAACCACCCACTTCCACACAACAACTAATAGAAGTGTGTTCCAACAATCAACCACCCACTAGCTGAAGGTAAACTTCTGCCCATCCATCCTACAACTATTTTTTCTCGATTTTAATTTATGCACCAGTCTTAGTCTTAGCAAAAGGAAGAATGACATCAACATTTAGCTTTCTCAATCCATATACTGCTCAGGGCCTTAAATACCTCAATAAGATATCCTCACAAGTGCCTAGTTTTCATACATTGCAATTTACAGAACTGAAGCCTTTCTTCGCAAGAGCACCCATTTGTTCGCTTCAACAACCTGCTACTCTTCTCTGCACGTGTTCCAGCAGATATCCTTCCTAAAGTGGCCTCTAGACCTGTATGCAGTACTCAAAATGTGGCTAACCATGGCCTTGTACAAAGGAATAATCACCTCCTTATCCCTGCTAGCAGTTTCTGTATATCATTGACAAAACACACTGAGCTGTCCTGGCTTCTTGGGCACCTCCATAGCTAGGTGGGCAGGAGCAGCAGTGCATAGCACACGCTTCTTGATTAGACCGGAGGATGCGGAAAGGTCAGGGAATGACCACCGCATATCCCCAGAGCAATATGGCCTTAGTTGCTAGTGCTCCTAAAAAAAAAAAGCAAATAACAAAACCAAATCACAGAACTTAAATCTGACTGCGCAATAAGTTCCAAGGCATTTTTTGCTTTCCACTACCCCGAGTATAGTGTATAGATAACATAATTGCTTTGCTAATCTAGGATTTCTGCTACCTTTGTCTAATTCATCCTTGAATTTATTCAAACCACCCACTTTCACAAGAACTGATGGAAGTTTGTTACAACAGAACCACCAGTCAGTACTGCATAAAGGTCTGGAGGCCTCATGTTAGGAAGGATGTAGAACTACTGGAACAGATACAGAAGGGTGATGAGATTGGTAAAGGAACAAAATAGCACTCTTACCAAGAATGGCTTCAGTTCTGCAAACTACATCTCTGGAGACTAGGCAACTGCAAGGTGATCTGATTGATATTTAAGGCTTTGAATGGACTGAACAAGCTCAACACTGATGGCATTCTTCTTCTTCTTGCTCAGACTACTCACATGAGGGGCACAATTTCAAATTGATGAGGGTTGGTTTCAGGACATATGTATGGATGTTTGTCTTCAGCAAGCAGACAGATGACTGTTGGAACAAACCTTCATATCTGTTGTTGTGGAAGTCAGTAGTTTGATTAAATTCAAGGAAGAACTAGACAAACTATTGAAGAGGATGGACAGATGAGGTAGGAAAGTTGTCCCCCCAATGCTGTATAAGCTTGCTTTCTTGCATCATCTGCAACTACTAATACTAAGTAGGTAGCTGAACAACATTTTGTTTGTCAAAAATTCTTATCTTAATCTTATCATTTTCTCTGATCATTTTCTGCAAGCACATATAATTCATTGTTTGGGGGACATTGTCGAGGTGTTTAAATAATTTCAATAATTTTCAAGGTTACTTTATGGTGTTTATTAGGTTTATGGATGCGAGTTTTTTAATACACCTGAATTTGATACAGATACTGAGGTTACTACTTTTTTTTTCCCATAAATGTAGCAGGTTATCACACAAAGAACAAGCACGGTATTGTGTATCTTAACAACATTCCTTCAGCTGTAAGGTCAATAATCCATGGACCTGAATTACTATTACAAGCAAAAAATGCAAGAATCAACTGGCCTCTGAAACAGTCTTTTCTTAGTATAGATATCAAGAAAAAGAATGAGTTCTCCATTTTTCTAGCAAATGTTCAATGAAATATTGCAGTAACATTCCTGCAGTTATGAACTTTTCTGTAATTTTCTACCAACCAAAGAGTGGGAAATTATTTATTGACTCATCGAAGAAAAGCCTCAAAGAAGTTCATAATAGAAACAAGTGTGCATCCATTCTGTAGCCCATTCAGTACACTTAAAAGAAAACTATGAAAATGTTGCTTCTTTTGAAAAAAAAAAAACATTCAGTATAAGGATCATGGTTAGCTAGAGTGTGTGGATATTTTAAATTTATTGTTTTTGTTACTTGGCCAAAAACTTGGTTACACAAAAACATGACTTGCTTTTTGTGCGAATAGAATAGTGAAGCAAAAACTGAACATTGGAAAGGAAAGCCTGGTGTCACAGATTGTCCACCAAGACAATCTATGACACCAGGTTCGAAGAAAATCAAAGGCAAGTTACTAGTAGATCAAACAAAGTACTGTCATCTCTAGATATAAAGCTAGGCTTAATGGAACAGTTCATCCAAGCCCTGATAAAAAAGGAAATTGTTTCAATTATTGATGTTAAAAACGTTTTAACTGGTGTTATTTGGAAAAAAGAGTTACATTACCTATAAATCGTCACTAAACCCGATGTGCATGCGTTGTACTTATTGCATGCAGTGACACAACAAGTACAACACATGCGCCCAAGAAAACTCAATTGTACGCAACAAGTACAATTGAGCAGTGATACACTACGTTATACCATTATATCAGCATAGTGATTAATACCCGAGTGACTGTGCCAAAATCTACAGCCCAGTGTTCGAAGGAATATCATGAAAGAAAGAGAAGTTGGACAGAAATGTGAATCTAGATGAAATTCAACAAGTGTTTCGTTATGCCTTTTGAAATTCAACAAGTGTTTCGAGTTCTCAAACTGAACCCAAAAAAACTCAAGCTGAAATAATGAAGGAATATCATGAACGGAAGAAAACGATATTAGAAATTCAAACTATTCCGAATCATAATGAAATTCAACCACAGAGTTTTACTATGCCTGATACTTATCAGGAATCTAAAACTCCAGCAGAATGAATGAAGAAATATCATGCACGAAAAAAGTGAAATTAGAAATGGCTAATAATGAGATTCCTGATTACATCCGTATAGTACACGAGCTGACAGTGATTTAGAAAAACTAGTGTACAAAAACCCATTTGGATTTAGTTGTAACGTTTGTGATCGTCTATGGTTTCAATTAGATTTGAAACCATTTCCAACAACTTCATATGAATCACTTCAAAATGAATTTCCTTTACAAGAAGTGAGTACTTTCATGATGTGTAATACATGTCATACTTCATTAAAAGAGGGATGGATACCAACTATGGCCACGTCAAATGGATTTATACATCCAACGTATCCTACTCATTTGCCTTCACTAGATGTTGTAACTGAGCGTTTGATATCACCATGATTACCCTTTATGCAAATTCAACATTTACATTATGAACATGGACAATATGGAATCATTGGACAAGTAATAAATGTACTAGTTAACGAAAATACAATGGTTCATCAATAGAGAATAAGATGATGATTATGCCATTACATATAAAATGAAGACTCATACATAAATCATCATATCTACAAGGATGGGTGCAAAGAAAATAGTGAAAATATGGTTACGGTATTTGATAAATTCACCTTTATATAAATTCTATGGCATAACAGTGAGTGATGATTTCAAGGGGACAAACGACAGGAGTGAACAGGAACATTTAGATGAAATTGTGGAACCTGTCAACAATGATCATGAACTATTTTAAATTCAACAACAAAAATTATTATGTTATTATTTGGTTTTTAGGAGCATTAGCAACTAAGGCCATATTGCTCCGGGAATATGCGGTGGTCATTCCCTGACCTTTCCGCATCATCCGTATTTGGTGGTGATGGGCTCGAACCCCGGTCTAATCAAGAAGCTTGTGCTATGCACTGCTGCTCCTTACTACCTGGCTACGGAGGCGCCAAAAAAAATTATTATGGTTTGAAGATAAATATTTATGTATAGCACCGGGTCAGAAATCATCTCCAACAAGTTTCATATTTGATATACATCAGAAGAACTTTCTTTTCCAGCTATATATTTGGGACATGCATGAAAATTTAAAAATGGATTGAAAATTATGCCCTTTATGATGGCATTGAATGAAATTCGTAGATCTGATCATCGTAGTGGTTTTTTTTTTTTTTTTGTAGTTGTTGGCGCATAGGCTTCTGTGGCCATAATGCACCTCCCAAGGTTTTTGTAGTACTCTGATCCAAGCCCGAGGTGGGAATTGAAACCGCGACCTTTGGGTTGCCAGGCAGGCACTTTACCTACCCGGCTAGCCCGGTCAGCTCATCGTAGAGTAACTCCCCAACATTTGCTATGTATAGCAATGAAAATTATGCAAATGTGTACCGCAGAAAATTTGCAAATTGCATTTAAATCAGTAGGAATAACAGCTAACATTACTCGTTCTATATTTGAATCGAAAGAATTTATAAACAAGTCATTGGAGTCTAACTTGGCATTTCTAAAATCATTCCCAATTCAGCATATTGGAGTCAATGTAAATGATATGGTGTTTGCCATGATTCATCAATTAGGAAAACCTACGATGTCCTTGACATTGAGTGCATGTGAACCAACATGGCCCGTATTGCTATGTATGTTATACAAATTGAAATATAAACGAGAAATTACATGTAACGAAGTTATGGATCTACTGTACAGGGAAAGAGATACATTAATAAATGAAGACCACGTAACGTGTGCCATATACTTTAATAAAATTGTTGAGAGTATATTCAAAATTTTAAATTCAAAAACCAATAGTCCTTTTGGGAAATATTATGTTGTGAATTCCTTTATTGTGAATTACTATGTATGTTATACAAATTGAGATATAAACGAGAAATTACATCTAACGAAGTTATGGATCTACCTTACATGGAAAGAGCTATATTAATAAATGAAGACCACGTAATGTGTGCCATATACTTTAATAAAATTGTTGAGAGTATACGAAAACCTAGTCCTTTTGGGAAATATTATGTTGTGAATTTCTTTAAACGCATTGAATTTCAACATCGAGGAACTCCACACGCACATATATTATTATGGATGAACAATGCACCCTCTGCACCATTAGAAGAAAAAGAAGGTGGGAGGGAAGAAGCAATCCAAATGATAGATGCATTATGTTCTATAGAGAAAACTTCAGATTATTCAAATTTACAGCAACATAAACATACTTTTACCCTTTATAAAAATAATAACGCAAATGTCGATTTGAAACATCTTTTTGGCCAATATTGCAAACTCGTATATTGATACCAATGGCCACAGATAACAATCAAAGATTAGCTTATCACAAAAAATATCGTAAAATGCACAACTCATTAGAATTGGATAATCATGTTAATTTCGAAGAATTCCTTAAATCAAATCAATGCCAATCAGAAGAAGAATATCTAAATATTTTGAGGGCTGGCATCAAACAACCACATGTATTTCTTAACCCGGTCAAAGTCCGCCCTGTTTTTGTCTAACTTTTAACCCTAACTCTAAAGTTGCTCCCCCCGAAGAAAACTAATAATTTTCATAATTTCTACTCGATTTTCCAAATTGAAACTCTCAATATACATAAACAGAAGTATATTCTTTGATTTCCTACCTTTAGCGCTCAGCAAAAAATATTAATTCACTCTAAAACAGCAAAAATGTACGATCACATTTCGATTTATTAAATTTTGATGTCGGCAAAACAAGATCCAAGCTTTGAAAATAAAACGTGTTACTTCATTAGTTCAAAAATTCCCGCATCAGCTAGGCGCCTCTGGCTAAAACGAATCAACGCATGCAGAGAGATAATTGACTGGTCAAGCTTACGTCATTAACGTTACCAAGGTGATCCAAGGATAAAATGAAACTGTAAACAACTTTCGTGGAAAACAAACAGTTGAGCATCATTACTTGCGAACACTAATTTGCATAGCTCACTCACAACAGTAGCTTTATTGCTTTTCGTAATTGTTGTATGAAAGAATTGCAACGAATTGGTTTTGAAAAACTAAAATATTGCATTTCCTTTCTTCAATATGTATTATCTACTAAAAAAAAATTAAGGAAATTCATCTACTAGAAGCTATACTGGAAACGGAAAGAAAAAACTGTCGTAAAACTGATCACTACAATGTGCATTTCATAAAAAAAAAAGTTCGCTTTATTGTAATTGTTTCTAGAGGACTAAATCGGAACAGCAGTTTCATGGATGTATATTTGATCTTCTTATGAAATGTCAAGAAAATATTTCTATTCATAGCTGCATTATAAACTTCGAAAACTGATATCGAAGGAACTTCACATGCATCTCACCTAGTGTACAAACGAAAAAAAAAAAAAAAAATGTGCAGCTAGTAACAGATTGTGAGAACAATCCATTACTCGTAGTGAGGATTGGGAAATTGTAAGTAATTGTTATTGAATACTTCAATATTTCCTTGATATGCATTTAATATCATCAAAAAATTTCCAGAGAAAAATTGAATTTTCATTATCACACAACGCCCGAAAAATTCACCATAAAATGTAATGTGTTTCAATGTTTGAATTCCATTCTGAGCTACAAATGTAATTTCACTTCTCTTGTGCTGACAGAGTAGCCGTTCACCGAATGAAGAAAAACAGAGTTCATTTTCATGAAATTTACAATTCCCTTCTTTCACTTGAGGGAAAAAAACTCCTTAGGGGAGGGAGTCCACCCTTTCTAATCCGACCCTGGAGAGAGAGAGAGAGAGAGAGAGAGAGAGAGAGAGAGAGAGAGAGAGAGAGAGAGAGAAATAAAAAATACCCTTTTGGTGGGGAGAAGGCCAAGAGATTGTCAAACGTCCAGAGCGCTAACTTTCATTTATTATTATTTATTATTATTTATTTATTTTATTATATTATTATTTTTTTTTTTTTTCTTGTGTTGTTCTAGCAATCCATCCTGGATTGGGGCTTCCCTGGGCCGGGATAGTGCTTCTCCTCTTTTCTCCTTCCCTCTCTTCATCTTATACAAATTTTTCTTTCCTCCCTGGGAAACTTTTTTTTTTTGGCTGATGCTGCATAAGCTCATACACTTGCTTTCTTGCATCACATGCCACTACTACTACTACTAGTAGTTCCCCAGGGAGGAGGGCGTGCAGTTAGTATGGGAGATCTTGCCCTCCTGCTAGGGACGAGTACCTGGAGGCAGTCGTCCAGGTGATCGCTGCTTCCAGGTAGCCAGAATGCCCAAATACAACATCACAATACAGAACACACACATAAGCTCACAAACAGTTTTTCTTTCCTGTCACTTTCTCCCGTGTGGGATGAAAAATTTTTTTCTCTCTCTCTTGCCTTCCTTTTCATCTGTCTTCATCCAACATGGGATATTCCTAAGCGGGATGATTTTTTTTTTTTTTCACAACACACATTGGCCTTACCCTGACAATGCGTAAAAACTGAACAGAGCAACGAGGCCGAGATGAACTTTTGTTCTAGGAGCCGCCCATACAAAAACAAAAAATAAAGAAAATAAATAATAATAATAATAATAATAATAAAAAAAAAAAAAAAACAGCATTGCAGCTCTAAGTCAGCTTCATCCTAGGATGCCGAAACTGCAATTGTTTTAGAGAACAATATTTTGCATTTTTACTTTCTAACATTATTTTGCATTATAGCTCTGTTACAATATTTTGCTTCATTTCTTTACATTATTGCTGTAGCAAACGATATCGGTGTGCATGACGTTTCATCACAGATGCTGGAGTTCTAATTAGTCAGTTCATCCTAGGATGCGGAATTACTAATTAGTCCGATTTTGGTCTGGTGCTCATTTGATAAAAAATCCAGAATAATTCCTCTGGAAATATTAGCTAGTGAACTGCATTATAAATTTCAAACATCGCTGTATTGCTTATCCTTTGAGTGACCACATGTTTTCGACTTGTACAATTGTTTTATTGTGGACACTTTCTTCCAGTCAGTAAAATCATTATTATACCTATAAAGTAATTCATTATGTTGGGGGAAACCGTTTTTGCTCCTAATTGATGTAGCACTTTCGAATTTCGCAAAGTGGATTATTTGAACACAACATACATTAGAAGGTTGTATTGATAATTGATGGGCAGCATTCCGACAAACAAATTTTCTGTTTATATTACGTGATGACCACACAGTCAGAGATCCTGAGAGAGAGAGAGAGAGAGAGAGAGAGAGAGAGAGAGAGAGAGAGAGAGAGAGAGAGAGAATACAAGAAACCGCACTGCATTTAGCAGTCACCGACTCATCTGCCAAAAACCACAGTAAAACAATAAAAGTGATGAGGAGTAAGTCTATTTGTCAGCGGAGTTTATCTGTTTATTGCAGTTCAGAACAGCATTATGACCGTGGATAGTGAATTTATTCGGCTTCTGTACTAAAACAGAATTTCTCCCTTTGCGATGACATCAAAGCATAACAAGCAAATATCTTCTAACGATACTTTTTGAGCAGCCGTTAGTTGTAATCTGTTAGCTTTGTATTGTTACAAATATTGCAGTTATGTGAACAATACACATTTCAAGAAAGAAAGAAATTCATAGCGGATGATTTTTTTTCTTTCTTTTGATGCACCAGTTTCGAAGTTTATAACGCAGCTATAAATAGAAATATTTTCTCGCAATTTGGTTAGAAGATCAAACCCAGGAAACTGCTGTTCTGATATTGTTTACTAAAAACAATTACAATAAAGCAAACTTTTTTTTTTTTTTTTATCAAATGCGCATTGCAGTGTTATTTTACACCAGACAGTTTTACACCAGTTTTTCCCGTTTCCAACAGATGAATTTCCTTGATCTTCTGTTCGTAGGAGCAATACACGTTGAAGATAGGATATACGATCTGTTCACCTTCCATAAACTGTTATTAGTACTGTATGGCTTTATTGCTTCTTATGTCAAAAACAGTAGCTCCTGTTCGTCTTTTGTTTATTTACACTTCTCCCTTACCGTCTCGATGTAGCTGTACTGATGATGTGATATATACTTCCCACGCTTCGCTCGTATTCACGCGGAGTTGTTTATCAGAACTGCTCCTCTCCGTAAAAAGAAATTCACGCGCTTTACACCAAGAAACGAATCATGTCGGGTTTCATAAGCTCTAGGCTGGTTAGGGCGGGGGTAAAAAAATTAATTGAAAAGGCCTAAAAAATTGCATACTTGATGTCACATTTTTGTCATTTGTGTGAAATTCAATAGAAGGTTTTGAAAATTTAAGTGGGAAAATTCAAGAAAACAGTTCTGGCTCCAACTATAGCGAGTTTCAGCTCTGTAATTAGAGTAAAAATTATAGAATTAACTTGCTGAACCCAGTTGGGGCTGGTACGTACCCCAACGGACGGGGATGTGGTTAAACGTAAGATAAAAGAGAAATTTATGAATAATTACAATCCTTGGAGTTTAGGAGTGCTCAAGTCTAATTCGGATTTGTCATAGAAAAATATTCATGTGCAGCATATGTAGTTGAATATATGAATAAAACTAACAGAGGAATAAGCAACCTGCAAAGGAAAATTATAGAGATACAAGAAGAATATCCTGATATGGATATAACTGATCTAATACGAGCATTAAGTGTAGATGTATTGAATTCTGTGGAGATGAGTTCACAAGAGGCAGCTTGGTATTTATTACGATACCCAATGTCCGTGTCTTCAAGAGCAAATGAATACGGGCCAACAGTATGGCCACGTGAGTGTCAGAAATTACATAAATCAAAAGCTGAATTGGATGAACACGTTGATAGTGAGTCTTTGGATATATGGAAAGATAATATTTTTAATAAATATGAAAAGCGGGGCGAAAGATTAAAAGATATAACTCTTGCACAATGGGGGATGGGTGAAAAGACAATTTCCTAAAATAATTCGGTATCAGAATTATAACACAACATGCCTTCATGAACATATATGCAAAATGCTAACTTTACACATACCATTTATCAATGAGGAGAATGAAAACAAATACAGGCATACCTCGGTTAACGTTACCTCTGATAACGAAGTTTCGATATAATGAAGTCCGCAATTTCAAGCCCCATTTAACATTAAAAAAAAATATTCCAGTTTAATCAACTGAAATCTAAACAAACTGAAGAAATTACGGAAACCTTTTGGGCTTCTCGTGGTTGGTTCGAGAAATTTAAAAAAAATAGTGTAAAATTAACATGATAATTCATAGTGTAAAATTAACAGGAATTCATAGTGTAACAGGAGAAGCTGCAAATAAGTTTCCAGAAAAACTAAAGGAAATAATTGAACGTGAAAACTTTCCACCAAATTTGGTGTTCAGTGTTGACGAAAGCGGTTTGTTCTGGAAACGGCTACCAACAAAAAGCTTCATTTCTATTGAAGAAAAATCAGCTGCTGGGTTCAAAGCAGCGTTTAACGTTACTCTTTGGATCAAATGCCTCTGGCGATTATAAATTAAAATTGTTATTAGTTTACCATTCAGAAAATCCGAGGGCGTTAAAAGGTAACATAAAAATGAATTTACCTGTAATATGGAAAGCAAATAGAAAAGCGTGGGTTACCAAGGAGTTATTTACTGATTGGTTTGTTAACCGTTTTTGTCCCGAAGTAAAACGGTATTGTCAAAAAAACAACTTTGAAGAAAAAGCTCTTTTGTTGTTAGACAATGCTCTGGGACATCCTACTGATCTTAACACGTTGGACACATGCATTCCTGTCAAAGTTGTGTTTCTTCCAGCAAACACAACTTCTCTGATTCAACCATTGGATCAGGGAGTAATAGCATCATTTAAAGCTTATTATCTGCATCGAACATTAAGCAATTTAACTGAACTAGAGGATAAAGAGGAAATGACAGTTAAAACTTTTTGGAAAAACTACACCATTAAAAACGCAATTGAAAACATTGATAGTTCTTGGAAAGAAGTCACTAAGAAATACTAGAAGAAGAAAATAACATCCAAGAAATTAGAAATGAAGTTATCCAGATGGTTCAATCAATAGGTTTCGAAAATGTCGATGAAGAGGATGTTAGAAATTTATTGAATGCAGAAGATGATGGTTTTTCAGTGGAAGATTTAGAAAACCTTGTTAGCAACGAAGATAAAGATAATGAAGACGAAGTTAAAGAAGTTCCTGCCGAAAAAGTGTTAACAATCAAAGATTTAAAAAGGTGCTTAAATGACATTGAAAACGTTTTAAATTTTTTTAGTGAAAATGATCCTGATTTAGGAAGAAGTGTTATTGTTAAGCGATCAGTGTTAAATGCAATAACTCTGTATAGGCAATTGTTAAATGAAAGAGAAAAAAGCATAAGTAATCAACTTTAGACTCATATTTTAAAATGTGATTTCACTTTGTATGTAAGTTGACTGTTTATTTAATAAAACTTTGTTCGAAAAAAAAGCTTTTCATTTTCTTTATGTAGGAACGTATCCCTATTCTGGCCCATAGTATTTTTACCTCTGAAAACGAAGTTTCGCTCAACGAAGTAATTTCGTGGAACGCATCCTATTCGTTATTCGAGGTATGCCTGTATTTTGAACTTTATGAAACCAACAAAGAGATAATTACCTTGAGAAGAAATGAGTTTGAATCTGATGTTGATATTGAAAAGACACAAGCTATTTGTAGGCAACTTTCTCATCGAACTTGATGAGAATGATGAAAATGGACAGGCGGTGGAAAAAAATGAAGAATCTCTTAAATCAAAAGAAACTGATGATGATTTCTTTACCGACATGAAAACTATTGATGAGGAGATGAGAATAGCGATGATGGAGAAATTTTCATCTGTTGTTAGAAAGCGAGAGAATGTTCTTATCATCTGAAGAATACCGTTGTCTGATGAGTAGTACTAATAAAGAACAACGCGCATTATTATTTGAAGCTATCTTATCATCAAATTGGTAATCAGATACATGAGCCGATACAAGTATTTCTCACTGGATCTGCTGGCTTTGGAAATACATTTACTCTTAAATTATTGGGTACCTTGATGTTACAATGATGACAACCCAGTTGTGAAGTATAACTCCACAATATGAGAGATGCCTGATGGTGTGGAGTAATTTAGATTACAGAATAGTTTAGGGCTAAAACTTCAGGTTATGTAGGGAGCTAACTAACATGCAAGTTAGCGCAATACCTTGCACTAACTTGCCCACAAGTGTGCACTAACTAGCATACAAGTTAGTGCAAGTTATTGCACTAACTTGTATGTTAGTTAGCTTCCTACATAACCTGAGGTTTTAGCCCTAAACTATTCTGTAATCTAAATTACTCCATACCATCAGTCATCTCTCATATTGTGGAGTTATACTTCACAACTGGATTGACATCATTGCAAAACCAAGGTACCCACCCACGATGAGGAGCCAATAAGCTCTGAAACAGTGCTGTATGGGTGATGGTCATTGAGAATAAGTAACAATAGTCTTCTATGGTGAAGCATTACTTATTCAAGGTAGTGCAATATCATGGCAACTCGTTGTGAAGGTATTCACAATGAGATATACTTAATGATGCCAATTCATAACTACATGGGCAATTGACTATGTACAGAAATGATGCAATTGCACTAACTTGTTGTTATTTGGTATTTTAGGAGCATTAGCAACTAAAGCCATATTGCTCCAGGGATATGCAGTGGTCATTCCCTGACTATTTATACATGTAATAAACAGAAATATAAGAGCATGAGTAAGTTTTAAAATAAAAAATTTAACAGTTTAAAAATCTGTTAAAGTTTCTCCATTTAACATTTTTTAAATATTAATTATAAAAATTATGTTATATTTAATATAATTTATATTATTTATAATATAAACAAATATAGGTTATTTATTCTTTAAATATAAATTTTTTTTCTTATTCATGGGTTTTACAAAGTTTTTCATTATATTCAATATACAAGGGTTATCCTGAAAGTAATGCACACTGCCCAGGTGCTCCTCAACCCACATGCCTGAGGAACTGACATTTATCAGAATAATAATTAAGTTTAACCTCAACATTAACCTCAACTAGGCTTTACATACCAACTAAGAAATATTGTTCAAGGTTTAGGCCAAAATGGATGTCAGATGAACTAATGAGGCATATGGCAGAGAAGAAAAATGCATGGGATACTTACAAATTAACACATGACACAGAAACCTATGATAGATACAAGTGGATATGCAACCAAGTTACAAAGGAGGTTAGGCAGGCGAAGGCAGATTACGAGAAATCTTTGGCAAGGGATACAAAGAAAAACAGCAAAGAGTTCTTTACTTATGTAAACTCTAGAAGGAAGGGGATGAATCAGATTGGTCCACTTGATATTGATGGGTCAACTGTTGATGATCCTGCTCAGGTAGCTAACAAACTAAATGAATATTTTGCATCGACATTCACACATGAGGAGTTATTCAGCAAGGGGAATGCCAGAGGTGTATTCAACTCTAGCAGTAAGCTACAGAATCTTGAAATAACTGGGAGTAAAGTGGAGGAGAAACTGTTGAAGATAAACACAAGAAAGGCACCCGGGGTGGATGGGATCTATCCAGTTATATTAAGAGGCAGCAAAGGAAGTAAGCAAACCCTTAGCCATAATTATCAGAGCTTCCTTGGACTCAGGAGAGGTACCCATAGACTGGAAATGTGCAAATGTGACCCCAATTCACAAAGCAGGATCAAAGGCTGACACAAGTAATTATAGACCTGTGAGCTTAACTTCTGTTCCAGGAAAATTAATGGAGGCACTGGTTAAAGAAGCACTGCAGGATCATTTAGACAAGACTTCAGTTATAGCTCGGACACAGCATGGTTTTGTTAAGGGGAAGTCTTGCCTGACCAACTTAATTGGATACTATGATGCAGTCACAAAAGAACTGGATGCAGGGAATAACTTTGATATTATATATTTGGATCTTAGAAAGGCTTTTGATACTGTTGCACATGGAAGACTGCTACACAAATTGGAGCAGTGTGACATTGGAGGCAAATTGCTGCTATGGATAAAGGGGTGGTTGAGGGGGAGAAGACAGAGTGGTAATCAATGGACACTGCTCATCGTGGACTAATGTTATTAGTGGTCCCTCAGGGCTCAGTGTTGGGTCCATTATTGTTTTCTGTATTTATAAATGGATATTGATGATGGTATATCAAGCTTAATGTCCAAGTTTGCAGATGATACAAAGGTTGGCAGGGTTGTCAAGGACACTACTGACACTATGCTGCTGCAACAGGATCTGGAAAGGTTGAGCAGATGGGCTGAGAGGTGGCAAATGAAGTTTAACATTGACAAATGTAAAGTATTACACATGGGAAACAGCAACCCCAGAGCAACGTATCAACTCTGTGGTACTACACTGACAGTGGTAGAGAATGAAAGGGACTTGGGGGTGGTTGTGCAGGCAGATATGAAGTTCTCTGAGCAGTGAAGACGGGCTGCAAGAGTAGCTCATGGAGTATTGTCAATGATATACAGGAATTTTTCCAGCAGGGATAAGGAGGTGATTATTCCCTTGTATAAGGCAATGGTCAGGCCACACCTAGAGTACTGTATACAGGTCTGGAGGCCTCATTTCAAGAAGGATGTAGAGCTGCTGGAACGAGTACAGAGAAGGGCAACAAGATTAGTGAATGGAACAAAGGGGTGCTCTTACGAAGAAAGGCTTAAGTTTTGCAAATTACAGTGTCTGGAGACTAGGCACCAGTGAGGTTTGTTGTTTGTTTGGTTTTTAGGAGCATTAGCAACTAAGGCCATATTGCTCCGGGATATGCGGTGGTCATTTTCTGACCTTTCCGCATCCTCCGTATTTGGTGGTGACGGGCTCGAACCCCGGTCTAATCAAGAAGCGTGTGCTGCGCACTGCTGCTCCTTCCCACCTGGCTACGGAGGCGCCCACCAGTGAGGTGATCTGATAGAGGTGTATAAAGCCTTGAATGGTTTAAGCATGCTCAATGCTGATGGGATTCTTCCTCTAGCTCAGAAAAATCACCTGAGAGGGCATAAATTCAAATTGAGGAAAGACAGATGTAGGATAGACGTGCGGAAATTTGCCTTTAGCCAGCGGGTGGTTGGTTGGTGGAACAGACTCCCATCCCTTGTGGTGAAGGTTGATAGCCTAAATAAGTTTAAGGCTCAGCTGGACAGGTATTTTGAACAAACAGAGGGGTGAAGTGGAAGTGGGTTTTTTTTTTTTTTGGCTGATGCTGCATAAGCTTGCTTTCTTGCATCAAATGCCTCTACTAATGCTAATGCTAATTAATTGGTGCTTGAAATTAGTTTCATAAATTTCACAGGTATGTTTCAATAAGACAAAAATAAACTATACTTACCTCAAATTAAATAACGTGTAAGGTACAAAGAGAAACCAGAGGACATCCGACCACCACTGACTTCCTAACAAGGACTGCAATATATAAAACAGTTAATTACATACACTAAAGTAGTTTTAATTATGTTTAAGCCAATTTTAACTTCATTCTCATAAGTCTGTAAATAAATAAATAAATAAAATAACTGGTTAGTGATTCTGATTCCGAATAACTGCATTAAATAGCATTCTTTGAAACAGCATTCATGATTTAAAAATAATTAACAACCAGAGATATGTGTAACCTCTAATTATGAGGTATTAAGATTAAAGCCCACTTTCCAATTTGAAAAACCTTGCTCTGCACAAACAGCTTGCTAAATACGGTACATTTTCTCATATTCTCTCTATCATGTGAACTCCTCTGACCGCGTGGTCATCCCGGAGTATAAACAGAATATTTATTTATTTAAAGACTAATTTAAGCAAAAATACCCAATATATAATTAAGTAATGAGTTATGATTAAACTAAACATCACTATGTTGGGAATTTCTCAATTTACATTTGAAAACAAATAATTTAATTACTTGTTTATAATTTTTATATAATTTAATTTCTTGGGAGAAAAACAGATGCAAGAAATAACTAATTCTAATAACAGATTAAACACTGCATTCCATGTAAACTTTTTTTATATGCATAAATATGACAGAGTTTATTGAAGCAAGCTAGAAAAGAAGTTTTACCAAAACCATTTCAACAACCAAACCATTTAAAGACTAATTCTGACAATGTTTTGAAATCCATATAGATATCACCGTCAAGTACAGAGAAAGGAAAGAATAAGGTAACTGTAAGAATTGGTTATATCAAATACCATACTATTTTTAATTATATGATAATTATGAAACTGTCATCATCAAGTATCTATATGATTTACTTATGCTCTTTGAATTTGAATAACTCAAAAACTAAAAAGCTTTTTACGCGATGTAAAATTTGGCGGGGGACAATTTGCAGTAAAATTTTCCAAAAAATTTATTTTTTAAGTTTCACTACAGTTTTGGCAAAATATTTGACACAGGTACTAGTAACTCAAAGACTAAACAAGCTTTTAACCAGATTCCTTTTGCAATAGGTTTTAACTTGGAGTAAAATTAAGAAAAAAAAAATCTCCCAAAAATTTTCTGATCGACTTTCAAATCCTGAAATTGATTTAGCTCCCAGTGAAAATAACCTGCTGGTTACTTTGAAGAAAAGAAAATTTCTTAGCTTTTGTCATCACAATTAACAAATCTTAGGGTCAAACTTTTAACAAAGTTTGTGTTTTTGCTCACAGATTTTATGTAGCAGTTTCCAGGTCCAGATAATTGTAATTGTTTTTTAAAGGACAATATAGTGATACATGTAGAAAATTATCAAATTGCATTTTTATCTGAGTCTGCCCCACAATCTCTTGATACTGTCTATTGAGGATAGTGCAATTTCTGTACCACTTCTGTAATAGAATGACCCATGTGTCGGGCACCCATTATCATCCCTCTTTCAAAATAGGTTATCTCATGACATTTATCTACACTGGCATCGAATTATCAACTATGTGAATGCAGTGATGTCACCCCCCCTCTTGCTAGTGGGGGGTGACAGCTGAAAAGTACTTTCTAAAAATGCGCCAGAATACCAGATTTCAGTATCAGGAGGGTACAATGTACCTGCTGACCCTACCCTGGCTACGCCACAGAATAGTTGTAATCCTTACAGTGTGGGCAGTGGAGAATGTTTCTGCTTCAGATAGATGGAAAGTACTTGTCAATATTCCATCTGGAAATAATGTCTTGGCATGAAGACAGTAACAATAGGTGTTTTATTCTGAAAAATCCCTTGCAGTAAAATCAAACAGGAAGTTACCCTTTACATTACCAAAAGTCAAGGCCAGCTCTAGGGATGCACAAGTGAGGCACTTGCCACAGGTGCCATGCCATTAATAAAATATGGTTTACATTTAACATTCAATATCAAATTTCTACTTTCTCTCTACCTCAAATACAAGATATCTTTTCTGATTTATTGTACTGTTAGGTTTTCACTATCTACAATTATACAAATACAACATAGCATAGGTACAGTCGGCGCTTTTTTTGGGACAGTAATGTGTACAGGCACCTTTATTAACAGTGATGTGTGACATTTGGATGCAGTACATTTCAAAATTTGTAATATTCAGTAATTTTTTTTCACATAGCTATTTAACTTATGTGCTTATAGGTATTTAACTAAATTTGCATTTTTCGCTGCCTACTGTTAAGATAATTCTATATAAAACTTTATAACCATTTTTAGAATTTTAAATTACTCAATCGGACCTCTGTTTAAAGAACTCCTTTATAGCTAAATTTTCTATTTAGTGAATTTTTTTAGAATTCCCCTTGGTAATTACATTTAAATAGATTCTGTTGAGCGAAGAAAATTTTCATATAACGAACAGATTAGGAGAGACTTATGGGTACACACTGTTCGCATTTCTGGCTTTCGGGCAATTAGTGCTGCTGCTAAGCACAAATTAAGAGAGCTAAAGGGATTATCATTCTACAACTTATTCGTTAAACTTATCTGACCACTTGTCCCACATACTGAGAACTGATCAATGAGTATTCCCATATTCTCTAACAGGGTGCTGTAAGTGCCCTATTAGAGAATTAGGAGAGAGTTATTTTCTTTTACCCCGACAAATAATCATCTGTTTTGTGGAAGTGTGCCATCCACATTTTCCCTATCTCTGTTTACTTAGTCACAGTACCTGAATATTCAAATGACTCCGACATTTTGGACAGTTTCAAAAAAAAAAAAAAAAAAAAAAAAAAAAAAAAAAAAAGAGAGAAAGGAAATGAAAAAATTCTAATTTACGAACTATTGAAAATATTGATGACAAGAGAAGTAAAATGAGGACAACGAAGGTATTAAAACCTTTGAAACGTGAAATGATGGCCACTTTTGAAACTTCATTGAGGCCTGCAGTGTGAAGAAAATGTTCCTGAAAATACAAATTATGTTAAAACAATGTGGAACTTTTTTTTAATGACTAAGGCACACTAAAATCCAGTGATACAAAAGATAACCAAATATTTTTCAAAATAATTCTTGATATTATGCATCATGTTCATATGAAAAAAAAATCGTACCTTAATATGTTATGTATTAATAAATTTTGAAATGTTAGAAAATTTATTTCTAACCAGCGGCCCCAGTGGCAAAAACCATGATCGATCACGATCGAGCATAGCATAATTCACAAAAAAGATCCTCTGAGGCAGGTGGCAGCCACAATTCAAATCACCAGTATCCCTACTTTCTTTTAGAGAGCTGGTTACTAAAAATTTACCAGCATACCGCTGATTATAAGCAAGCACATACAGCAAATAACATCGTGTGAAACTCATACACATTACTGTGGTAAAACTATTCAAAATGAAATGATCAATTCAATTTTCTTGGAAACACTACTTTGGAAAATATACTGAAGCGAGCAAGGAAAGCAAAGTACTTTAGCATAATATATGATTGTATTACAGATGTCAAGCCACATTGAACAACTTTCATTAACAATCATATTTGTAGATACTGATGAAATCAAAATACAAGAACATTTTCTTTCTATCCATCTCAAAAACAACAGGTGAAGGAATATATGAATCAATCACTCATATGCTAACAGATTTTGAACTTGATTTAGGCAATTGCAGAGGCCACAGTTATGAAATGGTGCCAATCAGTAAAATTTGCTAATCTTATGGAAACGGTGGCATTGAAAGGTTACAGAGCAATAAAAAGTACTGAAGCCTATAACAGCTACAAGATGATCTGTAATAGAGCTACAGAAAAGGTTCGACAGGCAAAGGCAGTTTATGAGAAATCACTAGCAAACAGAGCAGGGGGGGGATAAGGAATTCTTCACGTATATAAATGCCAAGAAGAGCAGGACAAACCAGATCGGACCTTTACATAAGGGAAAGGGGATAGTATTAAATACACCAGCTTCCGTTGCAGATGAACTCAACAGTTATTTTGAATCGATATTTACAAATGAAAAACTTTTTGTTGGCAATGGGAAATTGTGGGAGCGAAGTTCAAAATTTTTTAATTAATGATATTGAAATTTTGCAATATTATTTAATGAAAAAACTTTCGAGCCTACAGGCCAGTAAGGCTCCTGGAGTTGATGGAATATACCCTATAATCTTAAGGAAAGCAGCAAGTGAGTGAATTGAACAATTGAGGCTAATTATGCAAGCATCACTAGACTCTGGGGAGATTCCCTTGGATTGGAAAAGTGCCAATGTATTTCCCATACATAAGGGTGGCTCTAAGAGTGAAGTGAGAATTTATCGAACTGTCAGTCTGACTTCAGTGTTAGGGAAAATCATGGAGGCAATGATCAAGGGTGGAATTCAGGATCATTTGGATCGAATTGAAATTCTCAAGGATACTCAGCATGGTTTTGTAAAGGGAAAATCATGTTTAACAAATCTGGTTTGCTATTTTGAAAGGGTCACTCACGAGCTGGATTTAGGGAATAATTTCGACACTGTTTATTTAGATTTCAGCAAAGCTTTTGACTCAAACCGACATGAGTGGTTGCATTATGAGCTGGAACAGGTTGGAATCACTGGGAAAATCCTTAGATGGATAGCAGGACGGCTTCAGGGCAGGAGGCAGAGGGTTGTGATAAATGGCTATTCCTCAGATTGGGTTGATGTAGTAAGCGGGATTCCCTAAGGATCAGTATTAGGACCACTGTTTTTTTTTAATTTTCATAAACGACATTGATGAAGGGCGTGATGTCTAAATTTGCAGATGATATTAAAATTGGTAGAGTAGTTAATGATCAATGTCAAGCTGAACTTCTCCAGAGAGACCTAGATAGACTTCAGGAATGGTCAGAAAAATGGCAGCTATGCTTTAATCCAACAAAGTATAAGGTATTACACCTGGGAAACAGTAATCCCAAAATAACTTATTCACTTGGTGGAGTTCAACTAAACCCAGTACTGGAGAAAAGGGACTTGGGTGTTACGATACGATCAGACATGAAATTCTCTGAGCATTGTAAACAGGTTGGAAGGAAGGCCCATTGTGCCTATCGATGATCTATCGAACATTTGCAAGTAGAGATAGGGATGTCATAATCCCATTATATGAGGCTTTTGTCAGACCACACTTGGAATACTGTGTTCAAGTATGGAGACCACACCTAAAGAAAGACATCGAGCTTCTTTAAAGGGTGCAAAGATGGGTAACTCGCCTGGTGAGATCGGCTAAAGGGCATCCTTATGAAGAAAGACTTCGAATATGTGGGTTGCAGAGTTTGGAAACTAGACACCTTAGAGGAGATTTGATTGAGGTGTTTAAGGCTCTGAGAGGCATCAGTAAAATGAATGAGGACGAAATTTTCAAGATTATAAATGATGCTAGAACTAGGGAACATAAATTCACGTTAAGGGGGAAATGTTTAGATTGGACTGAGGGAAGTTTTATTTTAGCCAGCGAGTCATAAATTACTGGAATAAGTTGCCAACATGGGTGGTAGAGGCTGACAGTTTGGGGAAATTCAAAGGTCATCTGGATAGTACCTTCAGGTCAGGAAATGCATAGGATGATAGGTTTAATTTCCTCTTCTTTTATTAATAATTATTATTTATTTATTTTTATTTTTTTTTTATTATCATTGTTTTATTCGGGTTTTATTTTTTTTTTTGCTGGTGCAGCATAAGCCATAGGCTTTCTTGCACCATGTGGCCATTACTAATACTAAATACTAATACTATATATACTATGCCTATATATAAGTATTAGCAATGAATTGAGGCATATGACGCAAGTAAGCAAGCTTATACAGCATCAGCCAAAAAAAAAACCCTTCCCATTTCACCCATCCGATCACTCCAAATGTTTGTCTAGTTCTGCCTTAAATTTATTTAAGCTATCAAATTCCACGACAACAGATGGAAGTCTGTTCCAGAAAACAACTACCCGCTGGCTAAAGGCAAAGTTCCGCACATCTATTCTCCAACTGTCTTTCTCAATTTGAATCCATGCCCCTTCAGGTTCTTAGTCTGAGAAAACGGAAGTATCCTGTCAGCATTGAGCCTGCTCAAATCATTCAAGGCCTTATACACCTCAATCAGATCACCTCACAGGTGGCTAGTCTACAGATGCTGCAACTTGCAGAAGGGCTGTGCAAATTTTTTACAAACAACAAAACACTGTGTGATGGAAGTCGCTATTTTGCTTATTAACAGCAGGCAAAAAGTCTTTCACAGCAAATTTCTTCAAAGTTATTCAGTATATTTTTATGAGTGATTATTGCATCAGGTGAATACAGAGTGCCCTTCTCTGTACTTGTTCTAGAGTAAGTAATGTAAGAATGTAAGAATATACGCATGTAAGAATAGGTAAGTCTGATAAAGTTTGCATAGATAGAGGTGAAAAGTACACAAAGTGCCAAGGACTAGAAGGGTAGGGAAAGTAGAAAAAAAGAAGTATTGTAGTTTTGTAAAAGGCGAAAGAATATTAATATCCTAAAAGTGCAATAACATGGCAACTCGCTGTGAAGGTATTCACAACATGAGATATAACTTAAATGATGCCACCTTTGCAAATAAATTGCTAATCAGAGTTTAGCTGTGTACTAATATGATGCATTAGCACTAAATTGTACGTAGTCTAATTCTCTCACAGCCTGAGGCACAAGCCCTTAATGCATTTTGGTCTTAATTCATCTTAAACATCATCAGGCATCTCTCATATTGTGGAGTTATACTTCAGAACTGTTTTGCCATCATTACATCACTAGGGTACTTATCCACCCACTGAAGAAGGGCCAAATAGCCCTGAAACAGTGCCGTCTGGGTGGTGGTATCCACTGAGAATAAATAACAACAGTCTTCTCCTTTTGGTGAAACATTAATTATTCGAAGTAATGCAATATCATGCAACTCATTGTGAAGGTGTTCACAATATGAGATATAACTTAAATGATGCCACCTTTGCAAATAATTTGCTAATACAGCATTCAGCTGTGCACTAATATGATGCATTAGCACGAACTTGTACATATCCTAAAGTTATGATGAATTAAGACAATTATGGGTTAAATTGCAAAGCCAATTAGAAGTGGGGGAACTGTAAAATGATTAACACCAAATGATTAAACAAATAAAATAAAATAAAAAATAAAATGCCGTAAAGCTGTCATCAGACATGGGTGTGCAAATTTAGTTATAGGTTGAAAACAGGGATAGCAAAAATGCAAAATCTGATGTCAGCTGAAGTAAATATTGATACATGTCAGGTATTTCATCAGGAGACTACACCTGATCGTGTATCAGGAACTGAGTTTCTATACTTGTCCATAACAGTGGAAGAGAGGTGAAAAAAAGCCAAAAAGCAAAAATAATAAAATTAGCACATTCTCTTACAGTATGGACAAGGTAGTCCCAATGCAGTGTCAATGATAAAAAAAAAAAAAAAAAAAATTAAGTAAAAATTAGAAGAATTAAAATTATTTAGAACAAGCATATGGTATAGGGTGAGGTATTAAATAGAGTATGGGGAAAGGATAAAGGAGTAGTTAAATAATAAAGATGAAAATAGCAATAGAATAAGGATAGTTGGAACGTTCGTATCACCCTCGTATTGCACTAATACTTTTACAAATGGGGAAAAAGGTAGAGTAGAAAGAAAAAAAGTATAGAAAAAGTTATTAAACATACTGGGCTAGCTGGGGTTGTAAAGCCCAACCTTTTAGTAAGGGCCCCTGGCTTTGTACTATGCCAGGGTTGAACACAGGGTTGGTGCAGCGTAATATATATGGCGCGCCAACCCTGTGTTCGAGTGTGTGACGAACACAGGTGGCCAAATCGAAGGGCGGCCAAAATGATGTAGAATCTAAGCATAATTTGAATAAAGAAAATACAAATAAAGAAATTCTTGTCATAATAAACTTTATAAAAATGATTAGATAGTGAACCTGTAACTTTTTTGATTCTTCATTCATGTACAGTAATACCCCGAAGTTACGCGATAGGTGGGTCCGACGAAAATCGCGTAAGTCGAATTCGCGTAAGTCGGGGTACAACTTTGCATATAAATACATATAAATTTTGCTTAATTGGGACCAAGGACTAACAAAAACACTAGTTTAGAAGAAAAATATTAATAAAATTGCAGTTCTTTATACATATTAATACAAAATATGTATTAAAAAACAAATGACTTAGGTTAAAAAGTTATTTCGATGTCGATGGCTTCATAAAATCTAACAAATTCGTCTGACGACACAGCGCCTTCTTTTTTTCACGCAGAATTTCTTCGTAGCAGGCTAATAATTTTTTTATTCCTTGCTTTGTAGCTATAATGCGTTCTTCGTTGGAGTCTATGTTTTCTAAAAGTTTTAAGCCCTTTTCAATTTTCAACGTGTCAAGTTTGCAATTGTCATGTGCTTTTCGCCGTTGCTTCATTTAGGCCTGTAGCACGTGCAATATCACATGGTCTTTCATTTCGCTCAAAGCGTTTCACAATTTCATATTTTTTCTCTATCGACAGAGGCGGACTGGCCATAAGCCTTACCGGGGAAACCCCGGTGGGCCGGTGTGATTTTGGCCATAAACCATAGTATGAAACCACTATAAATTTTCCGGGTAAGAATTTTTGACCCAGTCCGCCTCTGTTTATCGATAATTGCTTTTCTTTTTCTCTCTGAATCTGCAGTGTCTTCGCCAGGACGCTTCCTTTTAATTAAGTATTTTACTCATTTTTAGGGAATAAAGCACAATTACAAAACGAGGAGGCACGCTTGATACGCATAAACAAAGCTGCGCGCATGTAGCAACTGAATAAACAACACCATAAAGGCAGAGATACACTTAACACCTCACATTTCTAGGGGTTACTACCATAAAACAATAAAAATCCAGTTGCTTTCTGCTAGTGAAATCTGTTATAAACTGGTAGTAAACTCGATCTAATTGCATTTGCGATTATACCGATAGCTGGAATTGTGTTGGTTTTTACGTTATTATGGTGAAATGTGTTTCCCCTTCACTGATATAAAAAACATAAAAGCAGCAAAGTTGAATTTTGTTCATCTTTCGCTCTCATTCTCCGCCGTCGCACCGTATATCGATAACATATGAAAAACGACCTTGAAGATACTGGGCGGCAGCGTTGCCAAACGAAAAAATCAAGAACTGCGTAACTCCGAGTTCGCGTAAGTCGGGGTAGCGTAAGTCGGGGTATTACTGTATTAGTATTTGTTGAGAGCCCATTATACAGTATTACCTTATTTAATGATAGATATGCATTTGCTGAGACAATTGGATCAAATTTAGGGGAATTACTCGTTCATACCTAATCGCCCCAAACTTTTGTCGGTTACGTTACAGTAAATATCGTTTACAGAGGCAATGAACTGAAATTTAAAATTTAATAGTTTTATTTTAAAAGTGCAGTGTATTACATAAGAATATTAGAAAATAAATTTCATAAGTATTATCTGCGTTAAGTTTATTATAAATTATCTATTTACTTAAATTATATAAAAATATTTTTTATATTTTTTTTATATTTTTTTTATTTTTATATATTTTTTTTATATAAAAAAAAATATTTTTTTTTAATATAAAAATTTAAAAAAATATATTTTTTTAAAAATATTTTTTTATATTCGGCCGTGCCTAAAGACAGCTAGATTTACCGAAAAACAAAAAGATTTTCCAATGCGCAATATCGTAAAAAAAGAAAAGTAAAAGATGAAAGAAATAAAAAATCAGAAGGTGCTATTTTAAAATACTTTCAAAGTCTTGAAGAACCGTCAACATCTTCAAGGTGTCCAGTAACCGTAGCAACAGAAAGTAGTGAAAGCGATTCGGATTCAGATGAAGAAAATTATAAAGACGACAAGAATAAAAATGAAGGTCAAGATAGAACTAGTGCTGAAAAAGAGTCTTTTTCAGCACTAGTTCTATCTTGACTATAAAGAATATATAGTCAAGACATATCTTGACTATAAGTCCAAATAAAGAATATTGAGGTAGATGAAATAAGTGATGATCCCGGTATGTGGCCGTTAAGGCTGCTAATAAGTTAGTTCAACTTTTAATTCAAAATGAACCTGTACAAGTAAAAAATATTAATTATCTTGTTGAAGACAATGATTGTTGTTGTTGTAGTTCGGTTTAATAACACAAGGGCTACTAAGGCCAAATTGTGTCTCTTCATCATTAATTGACAAAAAGCGTATTGTTAGAGAGGTTAAATTATATGCTTCTGTACAAACCAATATGTTTTGGATATAATAAAAGTTCTTCAATATTTGCTTCATTTCCTAAGATGAGATAAATCAGGTGATATATTCAATATAGAGAGTGACTGAAAAGTGTTTGACCGGATGGTTGAATGTAAGGGACAATCAACCAGGAAATGACAGACTGTAAGGACGACAATGAAAAAAATTTAAATAGTTAAATTTTAAATAGTTAAAAAAAAGTTAAAAATATATAATAACACATGAATTAAACTTTATACATATAATTATGTTTAGTTATAAATAAAGGTTATTATTATAATATAATTATGCATTTTTATAACAATTATTATTAATATCTGTTTTCACGATTTTTTTTTCAAAACTAAGTGATGTTATTTAATACATAAATTTCGATAAAATTTATTCCACAAAGCTGTTTGAATTTTGTTACCTTTTCATGTTCAAATATGTGTAGCATGAATAAAGTGTGATATGGAAATAAAATAAAAAATGTAAATATTATTTATAAATTCTAATATCGATAAAATATTATTACAAAAATGTTATTTATTTGGGGAGTGGGGGTTACGGTGTTCTGGGGCAGCATATTTTTCCTTTGAACACGAGCGGGCAATATATATGGTGCAGCCCTGTCTATACAGGGTGATTCACTACCAGTGCGACAAACTTGCAGGAGATGTAGGGGGCACAAAGACGAATCAGAATCACATAGCATTGCAGGGTCCGAAATGCCTTCGTCATGCAGTAGAGGATGTTGAACGGGAGGTCGCGTGAACAGCGATCCCGCTGGAAGTCAGCATTTGCGAACCGTTTCTGTTGAAGAAACCAAGTAGCAAAAGTCCTCCGGAGTGGATAATCCGCAGACTCCAATGATTGGACATGTTGCAGATGGTATGAACTCACTTGGTTTGTTGACAGTATCCTCCATACAGTGGATTAGGCAATACCCAATCGTTGGCCTATCGCTCGAGTACTCGTACTCAGACATAGGACATTCTCCTCGTTGTCTGGCGTCCTTGTCGTTCGCTCTCGATTCATGGTACCTCTTGTGAAACAACCAGTCTCACGTAACCTTCTGTGCACACGTGCGAAAATCGTATGATGAGGAGCACGCCTGTGCAGGAAACATTCCTGGTACAAGCGCAGAGCAGCGCGCCCATTACAGTCCGCAGCTCCACACGCGAGGTGAATGTCGGCCAGTTCAACGTTTGAATACTCGTCCATCCTACTGCCTCGGGAACCAGTTCGCAAATGCTGACTTACAGCAGGATCGCTGTTCACACGATCTACCGTTCAACATCCTCTACCGCATGACAAAGGCATTTCGGACCCTGCAATGCTATGTGATTCCAATTCATCTTTGTGCCCCGTACACCTCCTGCAAGTTTGTCGCACTTGTAGTGAATCGCCCTGTGTATATATATATATATAGTTAAATAAAAGGTAAAATAAAATTTATGCCAGTAGCATGGCAAACCAGTAGAGTGAAAATGAACTTAACCAAGAAAACAATACAAAACAAAAATAAAGAAGGGGAGAAAAATAAAGAAGGGGAGAATCGTTCCTAAATAATTTAGAAAATGAAGGCCAAATACAAAGAAATTTAATGGTGTCCCCTCGAAGGCACCGGTTTCCGAATTGTGTGAAATATCACTAATATGGAAACGTAATCTGTCAACAATACGTTACCAGTAAACTAAAATTAACAAAATAAAACAAGATCCTGTTCTATTTTGTTAATTTTTCTTTTGTTAAAAAGAAATGTGGTTGGAATAATAGTACTTTACCGTAATAAAGTCATAAGATATACAATATATAAGAATGTGCTAATTTCATTTTTTTTGCTTTTTTGGCCTTTCACTTTTCTTCTACTATTATGGACAAGTTTTGATACATGGTCAAGTACAGTCCCATATACCTGACCATGTATCAATATTTACTTTAGCTGACATCAGATTCTGCATATTTGCTTTACCTGTATTCAACTTTTATCTAAATATGTCCCCCTCATATCTGATGACAGCTTTACAACTTTATTTTATTTGTATTGTATTTTACCTTATTATTAATAATTTTACTTTACAGTTCACTCACCTCCTATTGGCTTTGTATTTCAGCCCATAATTTTCTTAATTCATCATAACTTACGATATTAAAATTCTTTCACTTTTACATATCTACTATACTGTTTTTCTACTATCTTTACCCTTCTAGTCACAGCACTTTGTGTAATTTTCACCTGCATCTATGCATACTTTATCTAATATATCTATTTATACAGATTGCATCAGATAAGACTGACACGCATAGGTGATGACATAATATTGCATCAGCTGTTACTTTCAGCTATATAAGCACGCTCTGCAAGAGTTGTAGTCATTCCTTGCTTGTGTCAGGATGGCAAGTTACATGCAGTTGATGCCACGAAGGAAGAGTGCTATTGTTGTTTTATGTGAGGAAGGATGTTCTTCCCATCATATTGCTTATAAGGTGTTTTGTAATCAGTCGACAGTGAGTAGACTTCTTTCCAAACTCAAGAATACTGGTTCTGTTGATAGGAAAAAAAGAACTGGATGCAAATGAGTCTCTATGCCAAAACTGGACTGCGTTTTGAAGCGCTTATGCCTTAAAAAAAAAAAAAAAAACCCCATAAAACTTCTTCGTCTGAGCTGAAAAGAGAATCGGAAGAACATACAAGAGTGGTAGCAAGGTCTTCCGATTCTCTTTTCAGCTCAGACGTGGTAGCAAGATGCCTTTTCAAAAATGGACTTCCAGCCCGTCGTCCTAAGAAGCCCTTTCCCACACAAAAAATGAAAAAGGCCCGATTAATTTGGTGTAAGGAGCATGTCAAATGTACCCCCAAGCAGTGGAAGTCGGTTATTTTCTCGGATCAGAAGAAATTCAACTTTCATGGCTCTGAGAGGAGACAAACAATTTGCTGTAGATATGGTGAAGAATACCATCCAAACTGCATGGTGTCTACAGTGAAATTCCCTATCAGCCAAATGATATGGGTGTGCATTTCATATCGCGGAGTAAGTCACTTGAAGTTTATAAAAGGTTCCGTAAATGCCAATGGATACCTGGCTATATAGGAAGGCAAATTGCTGCCAACCATTAGAGACCATTTCAACCTGCCAAGTTCTGCATCTTTCAGGATGACTCTGTTCCTTGTCATCAGACAAAAAGTGTAAGTGGGCACTTCTGCAGTTACTTTAGCTTCATTTCTGCATTAGAAGTTCGACAGTAATGTGTTTACATTTGTTACAGGTGAATAAAATGGTTGGAAGAACACCCATTACAAATCCAGGAAACAGCCCAGGCCTGAATCCTATAGAGGACTGTTGGCATTCAAATTGAGGAAAGACAGCTGTAGAATAGATGTGTGGAAATTTGCCTTTAGCCAGCAGGTGGTTAATTGCTGGAACAAACTTCCATCTGTCTTTGTGGAAGTTGATAGGTTAAATAAATTTAAGGAGGAACTGGACAAACATTTAGAGGGAATGGTTGTGTGAATTTTTTTTGGCTGATGCTACATAAGCTCATACGCTTGCTTTCTTGCACCACATGCCACTACTACTACTACTATCCACCAAACATTCAACTTTAACAGAAAGGTCTATCTTCCACAAGATAGCAGGGACACTCTACAACAGCCAAATTTTCAATTTGTCTTTAATATACCTGCTTTTCAGGCCAATCACAAAAAGACCATTATCAAGCACAATGACACTTTTTTTCTTTAGCTTTCTCACCAAAACGTGGTTTCTGATTTAGTCATTCCTACCTATATACAGTACTTTTCTCTTTATGAATATTCATTTGAAAATATTTAATTATACTACCTTTACCACCATGTGACATAATTAAATTTCTTGAATAATGAAGACACATTGTTACTAAAACTACACAGTAAAAAGTGACATAACCATAGCAGATCACTGACTATTTAGAATCTTCATTTTAAATAGTCAGTGATCTGTTAAAACTGAGATGCATTTGGTTTCAAGTATTAAGGAATTTGAAATTTATTTCTTGAAGCCAAATACATGTAATCACTGATTTTACTGATTCACTGCTTAAGACATTCATAATTTACAATGCACATCAAAATAAATCAATGAGTGATAGCCAATCAGTGAATTAGGAAGCCAGTGAAACTGTACACTAAGTGGTGAATGCAAGGGTACAATATAGGATTTAATTTCAAGGTTTAAAAATGTGAGAAAGAGATTTTCCACCTAAATAAGAGATCTGTAAGACTAAGTATGCATTAAAATAACTTGAATGAGTTTATTTTGACATTCGTTTGAACAGGCACTCCTTAATAAACAATAATCAATTTTAGAAAGCAACTGTTTTTTCCAGTCTGACTGTTTGCAATAATAGTAAAGTGTAAAACCATAACCAAATGACTGATTCAAAATGTTTTCTCAATCACCCATTTGGATTCTGGCTGAGGTAAGTGTGGAGATATTGTCTAATTCTGACACATTCATATACTCACCGGCGCAACTTTGATAAAGTGTGGACGTGAAACTTTAATAACAACCTGAAATGAAATAAATTTTAATGTGAATAAACAGCAATATAATAAAAACTCACTCTATAATTAAAACAATTACTGAAAATGGTTAAAAAACAAAAAATAAGTTAAAAGCATCAAAAGTAAACCAATTAAAATTTTACATATCTAGTTTTCAGAAATGTGTTTTCTTTCTCAAATGAAGGTTTTCGGTGATCACAGAATCAGAGGTGGCACCAGCAACCATCCCTTCTAAATACAACAGACTCAAAGATGAGATAAATGTGGTAATACTTAGCCCAATTAGTGTTGCATTGCACATTGCATCACACTTCTGACATTGCACCAATCAGAAGAATATCCATTAATTACAACTCTCTGCCTCCTATCCAGTAGCTATCCTGCAATCCATTTTAGAATATCTTCCATTTCAGCTGATACAGTAACCTCTCATGAGAGACTGAGTCAAATGCCTTTCAAAAATCAAATTAAATTTTCGAAATTATTTCCTGTACCCAGCTCATGAGTAACTGTATCACAATAGCTAACCAGGTTAGTTAAATATGATTTTCCCTTAAGAAAACCATGTTACGTGTTCTTCAAATTGCCATTCCTATCTAAATATCCTACATTGCACTCTTAATCGTTGCCTCCACAATTTACACAATCATTGTAGTCAGCCTAACCAGTTTGTAGTTTCCCACTTCGCTCTTAGAGCCACCTTTATGTATTGGTGATACACTGGCATTTCTCAAGTCCAAAGGATTCTATCCCAAGAAGAACGATGCCCATGTAATTAAAATTACCCTTGGTTCAATGCATTCTCTAACTGCTTCATTCAAAATTAGTGGATACATGCCAACAATCACATGAGCCTTACTGGCCTTTTGGCTTAAAAGTTTTTGTAATAAACAATCACTGTAATGTCAAAATCACTAATTTCATATATCTCTTCCTCACATGCATAGCCCTTAACACCATAAAAGGTCTTTCCTCAGTAAAGCTGGATGCAAAGTACATATTCAATTCATCAGCAACATCTGCTAGGTTATCTAACACTTTCCCACATCCATAATACAAGAGTCTGATCTGATTCATTTTCTTCTTTAAATAATGAATTTAATAAATTCAATATTTAATTGAATAAATACGTAAAATTCAATAAATTCACAAAAGTCTTGCTACTGTATGAGTGACAATCAAGTTCCAGTTAATATCTGGAAAATTAAAATCCCCATTATAAAACAGGCGCCTGAAGGAGCAGCATTGCGTAATACACGCTTCTTGATTAGATCAGGGTTCGAGCCCCGATCTAATCAAGACCACCACATATCCCGGAGCAATATGGCCTTAGTTGCCAATGCTCCCAAAAACCAAATAACAAACGTTATAAAACAACCTGATTTACTGGCTCAATCTATTTGTCTGTACAATTTTTCATTATACTCATCACAGTCATTAAGCCTATAATATAATTCTACTCGCATTTTGTTTTCCTAGTGATTACGCCACAACAAATTCACTCAACAGTGCACTGGCTGCCCATATCAACCAGATGCTCTTCCTTAGATTTTATGTGCCTTAACTAAGGTGACTTCCCCCCCCCCCAAACTGTACACACTCAAATTCCTTGCAGGGATGCCCCAACTCTATCTTCCCACTCTACCTATCACCTATTCCCATACCCAAATCCCCACTTCTTTCTGTAACCCACGCTCCTTTCAGTTCCCCCCCCCCATCTTCTGGGGGCCCAGGGTGAGGCTCGCTCTTCATTAATGCCCAAAAGAGGTTCATCCTCTTTTGGGCATTAATGAAGTACTGGGAGCACTGTCAGTGCACTGTGTGTATACCCTGGCACGCCTCCTCGTGGCTAGGGATGGGAAGCAGGCGGCAGTGAACAAACTCATTCTAGTTCCCACGCCTGGAATGATGCCAGCAAACAACACTCAACAGAACAAACACACCACTCTACGTACCCACACTTACCACACTGCCAGAATCGGCACATGTCTCATACAGATGCTACAGCAGATAATGGAGGAACCCCGAAGACAGCCATGAAACAAACACATTTTGATTTTGTATACATTATACTCCTCATATTCAAATTTGCATCCATTATGTCTGAGTAACACATTTTCGCTCATATATAAAGGATGTGGAATTAGCATTAGTGCACACTCAAGTATGCATATGCCTATTTTTACTCTAGTAACCCTAACACTGCTCATGTATGTGCTTGTTCTGTTTCGTTTGGGTTTTAATGGCGCATTGGCAGCTAAGGCCATAATGCATCAAGTCAAATTTAAAAGGCTACCACATCAAGCAATTAACTATTATGTAAAAAAAGGTATAAAGTAAAAGCATAAAGAGTATAAAACTTATATATCTGTATACAAATTAATAGATTCTAAAAAGTTAAAAAAGTTGGACATATTGTCTCTGTCACCTATTATCTGACTGAGTGTAAATGGTTCAGTCAAATTATTAAAAGCGGTAAAACACAAGCGTCATGCTTCTATAAAAACAGGACATTCTATAAAAATATGACTGACGGTTAAAATAACATTACACACCTCGCACATAGGTGGATCATCCGCCCTCAGCAAATAGGAATTTGTTAGACGAATATGACCTATGCGAAGCCGAGCAAGAACAACTTCCTCTCTTTGAACCCTGCGTAGACTGGACTGCCATTGCATAATTACAGGCTTTATGTGATGTAGTTTATTTGTGGCCTGTCCGTGCCAAGAATCTTGCCATTGGGAATATAATTTAGAGTGTATTATTTGCCTGTAGTCTGTATAGGGGACTGACAGGCAATGATTATCCAGGGAAATGGCTGATTTGGCAGAGGTATCAGCTAATTTATTTCCCTGGATCCCAATGTGGCTTGGGATCCAGCAAAATCGAATATCAAATTCTAATTCCGCGAGAGAAAAAAGAATCTGCCAGATCCTGGACAGGATTGGATGAGGGTTATACCTCACCGATACTAGAGCCTGTAACACGCTTAATGAATCACAATAAATCATAATACCTCTGGTAGTCGCGATTTTTAATGTGACCTAGGGCTGTTTCTATTGCACAACTCTGCAGTATAAATGCTTGTGGGATCTTACTGGATAATGTTTTGTGAGGGAACACAACACACCAGCAGATGCAAAAAGTTGCTGGAAGACAGATGGCGGTGTAGTAGCCTTCTCCCAGATCTTAAGGGAGAAGTCACAAGTTGGACAATATGCATGCCAGGGTGGAAGGAATTGCCTGGGTGACAGGGCAACGTTGTCTACCGTCATGTCCAGTTCATTCAACGGCCCTTGAATCCAAATACCAAAAATGTAGTTTATGTAGTTTATGGCAGTCAGATGGGTGTTGCAGAGGTTTTCCCAGCATGGCTCAAAAACGGATGCCCACGTAGGATGGTTGGGCAGGGATTTTAATTTGAAGGCATACTGTAAAGACAACTGCTTACGTCAAAAAGATAGGGATGGTTTATTTGCTTCAACGTAGAGGCTTTGGACTGGAGATGTGCGAAATGCTCCTGTGGCTGTCCGAATGGCCTGATGGTGAACTGGATCTAACCACCGAAGTACACTCTCTCTAGCAGATCCATATACCTGGGACCCATAATCGAGTTTAGAACGGACAAGGGCTCGGTAGAGATGAAGAAGGGTAGAGCGATCTGCGCCCCATGAAGTTGACGAAAGGGCAAGAAGGATGTTAAGCCCTTTAACACACCTTGTCCTGAGCTGACAGATATGTTGAAGAAATGTCAACTTTTTGTCGAAAATAAGTCCACTGAATTTGACTTCTACTACGACTGGGATGTTATTTTGTCCAAGCCTTAAATCTGGTTCAGGATGAAGATTATGTTTGTGACAGAAGTGTACACAAACGGTCTTCTGTGATGAAAATCTGAACCCATTAGCCATTGACCAAGTTGTAAGGTGATCAATGGTTTTCTGCAGTTGCCTTTCAATGACCCTCATATTGCACGAATGACAAAATATAGCAAAATCATCAACATAGAGGGCATTGTTTATCGTGGGTAGAAGTTGTGCTGTGATGGAGTTTATTTTGATTGTGAAAAGCGTGACACTTAGAACGGATACTTGTGGGACTCCCTCTTCCTGAGAGAACACTCAAGAGAGGGTGGATCCTAAACGGATTTGAAACTGGTGATTCGAAAGAAAGTTTTTAATAAAAAGAGGAAGATTACCTCTAAGACCAAAGTTGTAGAAGTCTTTTAATATTCCAAATCGCCAGGCTGTGTCGTACGCTTTTTCAATATCAAAGAAAACTGCTACCAGATGCTCGGATTTAATAAAAGCATCACGAATGGACGTTTCCAATCGGATTAAATGATCCAAAGTGGTTCTATTTCTTCGGAAGCTGCAAAGAGTCCTGGAAAGCTGACCGTTTATTTCCAAATACCATACAAGGCATGCATTAACCATTCTTTCCAGGATTTTGCACAAACAGCTTGTCAGAGCAATAGGACGATAGTTACTTGGATTTCTAGGATCAATTCCTGGTTTTAGGAAAGCAAGAACGATAGCCTTTCGCCAGGAATCCGGAAATTGTTTGTTAATAAAAATTCTGTTAAACAAAATTAAAAGGTGATCCTTCGATTGTGGTGACAGGTATTTTAACATTTCATAGTGGTTGTCATCGGGCCCCACAGCAATTGCATGCGTGAGAGAAAGTGCTGCATTTAACTCTTCCTGTGAAAAGGGCTTGTTATACGATTCAAGCCCTTTTGAATAGAAGTTCAGTGGGTTTTTCTCACTTTTCTTTTTCAGGGCCAAAAACTCTGCGGGGGAAAAAGATGTTATTGCAGAGATTTTTGCAAATGTTTCCCCTAGAGTATTTGCAACTGCAATTTGATCTGCAATTGGACATCCATTGTGCTCGAGGATCACTGAAGGGCATGGTGAATATTTTCCCTTCATTTTCAAGGTGGGATTCGAACCCGCGACCTTTGGGTTGCCAGGCAGGCACATTTGAGCTAGCAGCCTGAGTTATGGACAATGTAAAACAAATCCAAGATTTCCTTTGGCTCTGACGTCGTACATAACGCGCTTTAGCACGTGCACGTTTAAATGATATTAAATTTTCAGTCATAGGATATCGGCAGAATATCCCCCAGGCTTTGTTTTGTGCTTTTTTTTTTTTTTTTGTTGCTGTGCATTCTGAATTCCACCAAGGTTTGGGAAATAGTGGTAACTGGCTGGATGATTTTAGGATTGCAATTGCAGCTGCTTGGACAATCGTTTCTGTGACATACATGACTGCATCATTGATTGGCTCCTGATAGACTGTAGCGATGTCAAGATTTGACAGATGTTGAAAGGCATTCCAGTCAGCCTGATCAATCGTCCACCGCAGTAAACAAAGGGCAGACACGGTCTACCACCGGTTAGGGTGGTTATCACGGGGAAGTGATCGCTTACATATGGGTTTTCTTCTATCTCCCAAGTAAGTGAAGGAAGGAGAGAAGGGGAGCAGATAGAAAGATTGGCAGAGAATGTATGGGTAGGCATGTGGAAGAAGGTGTTTGTTCCCACATTTATGAGGGAGAGGTCACTGTCAGTGAACATATGCTCTATGACTCATCCCCTTCCATTGATGTTAGCACTACCCCACAGAGTGTTATGTCCATTGAAATCCTCAAGAATTAAACAAGGGGAAGGCAATTGCATGATAAGATCATCAAGGTCTTTCTGGGAGAGATGTCAATCCCAGGTGGCAAATAAACAGAGCAGACAGTTAATAAGAACCCCACTGTAAGGCGAATTGCTACAGCCTCAATGCTAGTTATAAGCTGCAAAGGTTGAAATGGGATCTGGTTGATGATGAGGATTGCAATTCCTCCATGAGCAGGACCATCCACAATCCTATCCTTATGAATGATGGTAACGTTACGCATGGAGGGGTCATCATTTGCCTTTAAATAAGTCTCCTGTAAGCAAAAGCAAGCTGGTCTGTGCTTTTGCAGGAGTGCCTTGATGTCATCAGTATTTTGCTGGAATCCATGACAATTCCACGATAGGAATTTAGCCATTATTTAGACTTGGTGGGTCCTTCAGGCGGCTTCCAAGGTGTTGAGGGCTTAATTTTGTCAGTCTTGGATTTATCTTTCCTGGGGAAGTATGGACGCTGTCCTGTGTCCATTTCTTCCTCCGAAAGAGTTCCAAGACTGACTCATGACGTACCTCCTTGGTCTCGACATCCATTATTTCTTGCCCTGAAGTGGGCAGTTCACTTTTCTGTGATGTTGATTTAGGGTTTGCTGTTGTTAATGCTGGAGCACTGGGAGGTACAGATATTGGAGCGGCAGCTGACTGCGATTTTTGGGTGGGCTTTAGTGAACTCAATAAGTAGCGGGCAATGGGAGTAAAAGAGTCCCTTGGGGGTGCAGTCATATCAGTTTGGGTCCCAACGGTAATTTTACCAGAAACTTTCTGGGTGTATGAAGGCTTCCCGCTATTTATTGGTTGGATGCGTTTTCTGGCCTCTGGGTAGGAGATGTTCAGCTCCGTTTTTAATTTTTGAATCTCCTTTTCGTCCTTCCACCGCTGGCATGCTCGAGAGTATGCAGGGTGCTCTCCTTGGCAGTTAATACAATTAGGCTTAGGAGCTAGACATTCCTTGCTCTCGTGATCTTTAGCACCACATCGAGCACAGGCAGGGTTACCACGACAAGCTGTTTGTGAGTGGCCGTACTTTTGACATTTAAAACACCTCAGTGGGTTTGGAAAGTAAATCCTCACTGGGCAGTTTAAATACCCTGCCTTGATGGAACTTGGAGGCCGTGGGGTGTTAAATGTTAGGATAAGAACTCTGGTAGGGATGAGATTCCCATCCTTTCACATGGATATTCGCTTCACAGCTGTCACTCCTTGTTCTTTTAATTCAGAGCAGATCTCTTCTTCAGAAATGTGAAGAAGATCCCACTCTGATAAGACGCCTCATGACGAGTTCAGAGTTTTGTGAGGGTTACGATGATGGGTATTCCCCATATAGATGTGGCTTTCAAAATTTTTTCAGCATGCTTTGTATTTGATGCTTCGACTAAAATATCTCCCGAACGCAGCCGTTTTACCGATTTAGGTGAACCTGCCATCTCTTCTAATCCTTTCTCAATGAAGAAAGGTGACATTTTCCCAATTGACTGCTCTCTGGTGGAATGGAGAATGAAGAAAAGAGGTGTCACAGATGGTGTTTTCTCCTCAGTTCTGGCTCTTTTAACAGAATTGGTGTCATTATCATCTGATGATCGATTAGGTAGGAGCCTTGTTGGGGCCCCAGAAGAAGGATTTAAATTACTCATAGGAGTAAGATAAAAATTTCCGATGCCCTACGAGGGGACGCCCACTCGTGAACTAGCAGGTACTGTGTATATGAATGGGACACCAAGTTCGCTTAGGAGCACCATACCCACGTTTCCAATAAGCCTAAATCTTGTCCCAGGACCAAAGGGAAGGAGACTTATTGGAACGCTGTTGACCCTAGCAGCAAGAACCACCCACCGATTGATCCCAGTCGGGCCGGTCCGGGACCACCCGTCTTGTCGAAGCAGGGGCCAAAGTGGTGTATTAAGGTTGGGCCCCCTTTCCGAATTCCACGGGTCATGGCTGCACACGCCAGATTCCAATGATGTAACCAAGGTATGGGCATTAGATCCCAATAATGCTAATCTGAAAAACCAGCAGCATTACTGGGAGGTCCCCTCACCACACGTACAGGTGCCCATGTCAAGGGGCTTGTTCTGTGGAGATCCTCAGCAGGCTTTATAAGTCCCAACACATTGCTGCATGTTCCAATAAAAGAAATGCAAGTATCACTTACACCTCTGCCTTTGGCTGCTGTTAATCTATCAGTTTGTATTTCCCAGTGGCCAGAAATATATAATTTTAAAATATATATTTCTCACCAATTTTTATTTCACACCTTTGTACAGGAAGGAAATAAGTACACAAACACATTGCGAACAGAATATAACTGACAAAAAGCATTCATAATTGGCATGTATACTATAAGTGTACAAGCCCTTCTTCAAAATCACACCAGGGAAGTATATTAGGATAACTACTGATGTGTACCAAGTTCAAAGAAAAGATTGTTCAGTGAGATGACTTTTGTGGCTCAATAGTAGCATAGCTGCCAACTTTAACCATTAAAAAAACAAACTGGAGATCAAGCAATTATAAGCAGTATGGAAAACAGATATGAAATTTTCTGAGCAGTACAGACAGGCTGCCAGAGAAGGTCATGGGGATCAATGACATACAGGAATTTTGCTAGTAGGGAAAAGGAGGTGATTATCCCTTTGTATAAGGCAATGGTCAGGCCATACCTTGAGTACTGCATACAGGTCTGGAGGCCTCATTTTAGGAAGGATGTAGGGTTGCTTGAGTGAGTACAGAGAAGGGCAACAAGATTGGGGAGGAGAATGAAAGGGTGGTCTTACCAAGAAAGGCTTAAGCACTATTTCCAGCTAGTAGTAAATTTCATCTACTTTCACAGGAAGGCATTCAGCTCCCATTCCACAACCAAATTTAATAAGATGACACCATGTGCTCAATCTCTTTTGTTAAGTTTGCTGTACTAGTTTTTGGATTATCATAGCAGGTGTATTATCAAAAGTTATCAAAAAGTGCCAATGTTGTACCCTGTAGTCACCTTTCAATGCTGATACTTTTATTATTATTATTATTATTAGAAAAGGTCACCACAGTGGAATATTAATTTGTAATCACTGATTCCTGTCTACTGTAGCAATAAAAAATGACCCATTTTTCACCTCTTCTTTCTCTATCCATGCAATTTCACTAATAATTCCTGTTGTTTTGTTTTTCCACAACCGTATTTTCTTGCTATTCCACCATTAAGAAACATATTTCAGACCAACATGCCTGCATGAACAGCACATCTCGGAGGAAGATTGTCTATCACAAAAAAAAAAAAAAAAAAAAATGCAAATATTAGGCACATGTAACATTACTATGAAATGCTACACCTGCTTTTGCATTTCTTTCTATGCATGGTATCTTGTCCTTACATTTCATTTGTTGCAAATGTCTCATTAGTGCATTTTCCCAGAGCATGAAAATGAAAAATTATATCTACACAAAGAAACATGTTATTTTTTCATATTTTACAATACATATTAAATCTTGCATTTCTCTGATATCTTATTGAAAGGCACTGTTAATTAACTTTGTACCAGAAAAGTAGTATAATGAAAAAGGACACAAATTACAGAGAACAAGGCTATTATCCCATGTTTGTATATTGCAATGTAGAACTAGCACACCTAACAGCCAATTCATTAAAGAAAATAAGCAGAAATTCACACTATTTTTTAACTCCAATTTTAACATAAATTTTACTATATTTTCGCAAAAAGACTGAAAAATTTTGTACAACCAACCATATTGCAATAGTGAGACGGTGTCAAATTGAGTAAAAAAAAGATGGATTCTCCACTAATTGCAGAGAGTTTGGTATTATAAAAATGCTAAAACAGAATTGTATTTTCAATGGTAAAGAACGTGAAATTAGGCAGTATGTTAACAGTACAATCAGTTCTGCTATAACATGCAATTTAGCAACACGAATATGCTCTAGCGTGACTGATATATTAAGAGAAAAATGTGAGTATAATGCGATTTTCATGTTGGCTCATGCACAATTTCGTCTGCGAGTAACACTAGGTGAATGCAAAACCCGGCACCAAGCTGAATGTAGCAACCCACGCAGCAATACATCATTATCATTCTTCTCTTCCTTGGTGATTCCCTTCTACTTCTGACTCTTTCTCTCTCTCTCTCTCTCTCTCTCTCTCTCTCTCTCTCTCTTTCTCTCTCTCAAGGTAACTAGGATTTTTTTTTTTGGCTGGTGCAGCAAAAGCCTTAGGCTTCTTTGCACCATATGGCTGATGATGATAATAAAAGTTTACAAAGCTTTAAAAAAAAAAATGTCAAATGTGTGAAAGCAGTATTTCCCATTTACTTTAGCTGTATTGGTCGGAGACACACACTGTTGTCATTTGCTGTATTCACAAGATAAGAGGTGATATTAGGGCGACTCATGTTTTCAGGAGGTCACATTTTTCTGTATGACAGAAATTTTGTGAGGCATGATAGAATGAGCAGAGGAGCATATTTCTGGAAGTCACTACCATAAAACAATTTGCAGTTCCCAGTTTATTCGGCTTTTCTATTAGTGCAATCTATTATAAACGGGTAATAAACTTGATCTTATTGCATTTGCAATAAAACCAATAGCTGGAATTCTGTGGGTTTTTGCATTATTATAGTGAAATATGTTTCCCCTTACATGAAATCTTCAATCATATAAAAAACTTAAATAAATTTTCAGAATATCTCCTCATTCCTATTTTTTAAGCTTTGTAAACCTGTAACCCCCATATCACACTTGTGCACGCTGTGTTCATTGTTATTGATTGCTTATCTTTTTTTACTGTTTTGAATTTTACAATAAAAAAAAAAATGTCAGTGAACAGAAATAAATTAGCATGCATATATTACAGTATTAATTACACCATGTACATAAGCATACATTGGTTTGGTTTGGGTTTGGTTTTTATGGCGCTTGGGTGACTAAGGCCATGATGCACCAAGTCCACATAAGCGTACATAGTCTCCGACCAATACAAGGTATCTTGTCAACGTAAAGTGCTATATTTACTGCAATATTTATTTATTAGAAATTTAAGATGTTTAAAGCAGTTTTAGGAATTTTATTGGGTATTTAACTTTTTTTTTATGTGTGTTTTACTTACCAGACTGAACGGTTTTTTTTGAGCGCTATGTCCCTATCCCTATTTTTCTCATAAGCCCTGTTGTTTTTAATGTGAGAAATACCATAATGCAGAGATTTTTAGGACGACATGTACCATGTTATAGCAGAACTGACTGTATGTCATGTGATTTTTGCTTTAAGATTCCCTATGGTGATTGGCTAGATGGTTTAAATTTTAGAGGTGCATCAGCAACACAGACTATAATATGCCAAAACTGGATCATGTAAAACAGGTAAGACTTCAGTAACCTGCAGAATTAGATTACTAAAATGTATAAGGATAACAATAGTTAAAAATTGTATAAAAGGTTTATACCTTTTATATACAATATATACAAAGGTATATTATATATAAAAGGTAAATTGTATATACCTTTTATTTTTATTTTTATTAAATTTATATAAACGGTAAATATTAAGTAAAAGTAAACATGTTAAAAGTGATTTTAAATAACTAAAAACGGTTAACACACAGTCACTGTCAGATAAAATAAAATCCAATATAGGGTTCAGTCAGGTAACTAAAACCAGTAAAATATAATGGTGATTCAATCCTCACACACACAAAAGAGTCAGTATCCCTCAGTAAAAAGAAATGCGTGAGAGGGCAGTCAAGAATAACTTTCTTCCTATGGCTCCTGCACAGGTAAGTTTCATTAGATCTAATAGACCTTTTTTGTGAACTATTCCATGCCACAATTGTTGCCACTGGGATTCTACTCCAGTACTTTACTTGTGTGTAGTCTGTGAAGAAGACTAGCAGGCCTTAGCTGAAGGTGTCTTGTTTAATCTGTCAGATGCTGCCTCTAGATCATTACCCTTAATTCCAATGTGGCTTGGAGATCCAGCAGAAGCAGATGTCAGAAACTGAATGCAGCACCTGTTTAATTCAGAACAGAACTAGATAAGGATTATACCTCATTGCTGATAAGACCTGAAATGCACTCAACGAATCTGTATAGATCATACATCTATGATAATTAACTTGGACCATGTGAGCTTTAAATTGGCCCAAGGCTAACTCAATAGCATACAATTCATCTAAAATAGATACTGCAGTCTTAGGAATCTTCTCAGATATAGTGCTACTTACAGACCAATAAAAAGTACTGAAGCCTATAACAGCTACAAGATGATCTGTAATAGACCACACAAAAGGTTCGACAGGCAAAGGCAGTTTATGAGAAATCGCTAGCAAACAGAGGATAACAATATGGGGGGAGGGGGAATAAGGAATTCTTCTCATATAAAAATGCAAAGAAGAGAAGGGAAAAACAGATCAGACCCTTATGTAATGAATGTGGGATAATATTAGATAATCCAGCTGCCTTTGCAGATAAACTCAACAGTTATTTTGCATCGATATTTACAAAAGAAAAACCTTTTGTGGCAATGGGAAATTGTGGGAGCAAAGTTGAAAAATATGTAATTAATGATACTGAAATTTCGCAAGATTATTTAATGAAAAAACTTTCGAGCCTACAGGCCAGTAAGCCTCCTGGAGTTGATGGAATATACCCTATAATCTTAGGAGGGGCAGCAAGTGAGTGCATTGAACCATTGAGGATAATTATGCGAGCATCACTAGACTTTGGGGAGATTGCGTTGGATTCGAAAAGTGCCAATGTATCTCCCATACATAAGGGTGGTTCTAAGAGTGAAGTGGGAAATTATCTACCTTTCAGTCTGACTTCAGTGGTAGGGAAAATCATGGAAGCAATGATCAAAGATAGAATTCAGGATCATTTGGATAGAATTGAAATTCTCAAGGATACTCAGCATGGTTTTGTAAAGGAAAAATCAGGTTTAACAAATCTGGTTCACCATTCTGAAAGGATCGCTCATGAGCTGGATTTAGGAAATAATTTCGAAACTGTTTGTTTATTTAGATTTCAGCAAAGCTTTTGACTCAGTCCCACATGAGTGATTGCTTTATAAGCTGGAACAGGTTGGAATTACTGGGAAAATCCTTAGATGGATAGCAGGATGGCTTCAGGGCAGGAGGCAGAGGGTTGTGATAAATGGCTATTCCTCAGATTGGGATGATGTAAGAAGTGGGGTTTCCCAAGGATCAGTATTAGGACCACTGTTGTTTTTAATTTTCATAAACGACATTGATGAAGGGATAGTAGGCGTGATGTCTAAATTTGCAGATGATGTTAAAATTGGTAGAGTAGTTAATGATCACTATCAAGATGAGCTTCTTCAGAGAGACCCAGATAGACTTCAGGAATGGTCAGAAAAATGGCAGCAATGCTTTAATCCAACAAAGTGTAAGGTATTACACCTGGAAAACAGTAATCCCAAAATAACTTATTCACTTGGTGGAGTTCAACTAAACCCAGGGTGTTACGATACGGTTAGACATGAAATTCTCTGAGCATTGTAAACAGGTTGCAAGGAAGGCCCATGGTGTCCTATAGATGATCTATCGAACTTTTGCAAGTAGAGATAGGGACGTCATAATCCCATTATTTTTTATTTTATTTTATTTTTTTTTTATGTAAACCCCAAACACGAGATGTATTAGAACCTATAGTACTTGGTACCGTGCTTGGGTTGGAGATTGAGGAGAAGATGAAAGAAGATATTTGTAGACATCGGACTTGAACTTCTGTAGACTGTAATTTTCAGGAAATACGTATGAAGGAAGGTTGTTCCAGAAAACGGCAGTTGAATGAATAAACGAGAAAGATGAAAAGTTCGTTCTGTAAGTTTGAAATTGGACAGTAAATGGATGTTGGCTGGTGGCGGCACGTGTTTGGACCGTTATGAGAGAGAGAGAGAGAGAGAGAGAGAGAGAGAGAGAGAGAGAGAGAGAGAGAGAGAGAAAGAGAGAGCGGGAATTATAGAGGCCAATTCAGAAGAGCAGTGCCCATGGAAGTATCTGTAGAATAGACATGCAGCAGAAACAGTACGTCTGTGACAGAGCGAGTGGAGAGACTTTGTTAAAGATGAATCATTAATTAACCTAACTGCCCTCTTCTGAATGGAATCGAGAAGCCTCAGAGAGGTTTTGGGGGCACCACCCCAGATGTGGGAACAATATTCCATGGCAGGGCGGATTTGCAATTTATACAGAGTGAGCAGCTGTTTTGGAAGAAAAGTAACGCCGAGGGCGAAAGAGAAAATCAAGTTTTTTAGATGCGGAGGAAGCAATATTTGTAATGTGCTTGTGCCAAGAGAGATTAGAAGTCAGGGTAATCCCCAAAAGAGATATCATTTTTCTTAGAAATCGGACTGTCACTAAAGATAAGCATAGGAGCAGAAGAATCCTTTTTGCGAGATATAAGACAAGACTGAGTTTTAGAAGGGTTGAAATCAACTAACTTGTCTTTGCGCCACTGGAGAATTACCTCAAGATCGGCATTTAACGAATTGGTAGCAGATTTTTGAGAAATTGAAGCTGATTGAGTAAGACAAGTTCCTCAAAATGTAAAGGGGAATGCAATGTGCTATCATCAGCAAAACTATGGATAGGATTTCCAGTCAATGGAAGAAGGTCATTAATATACAAGAGGAAAAGAGTGGGAGAAAGAACTGAACCTTGGGGGACACCAGCATTAGTGGAGAAGTTAGCAGACAGAGAGCCATCTACCATCACCCTCAGTGAGCGATCACAGAGAAAACTGGATAACCAATTACTAAAAACAGTTGGCAAACCATAAGATGGAAGCTTGTTACGAAGACCTTTATGCCAAACACGATCAAAAGCCTTTGAGATGTCAAGAGCAACTACTTGTGTTTCCCCGAACCTTTGCATTGAATTAGTCCATAAATGGGTAACATAAGCAAGAATATCACCAATGGATCGACACTGACGGAAACCATACTGGCGATCATCGATCAGACGGAAGGTTTCTAGGTAGAGTAAGAGTTGGCACTTAATTGATTTCTCCATTACTTTAGAAAGTGTAGAAGTAATTGCAATGGGACGATAATTGGATGGGAGGGATTTGTCACCCTTTTTAGGAACTGGCTGGATATGAGCAAATTTCCAAGCAGAAGGAAAAACACCTTGGGAATAAGAAAGTGAAAAAAGGGGGCAAAAATAGGAGTAAGTTCAGGAGCACAGGTTTTGAGAACAAGTGGAGAAATACCATCGGGACCTCGAGCTATCTTAGCATCAAGATTCGTCAAAATCCTTCTGACATCCACTTTTAACAAAAGACCAAAGGAGGCATTGAATGGAGTGTGTTGGGAATGGCAGGAATTGTTTTACCAAGATCATTAATACATGAGTTGGAAGAAAAATGGGATGCTAGCAGGTCAGCTTTATCCTTGGCTGAAGTGGCAACAGAACCATCTGGTTTGGACAGAGGTGGGAGCAGAGATGGGCAAAAGTTGCGGCTAATAGCTTTGGCAAGAGACCAGAATGCTCGGCTACCATTAGGGCAAGAGGCAAGTTTTCTACTCTTAGCCTGTTCAAACTCTAGTTTAGACTGATTAATAACTGCTTTACAATTGTTGCGAGCTTTGGTGTAGGCAGAAAATGAAACTGGAGAATTAGAAACAAGCCAATTACAATATGCAACATTCTTCTCTTGAACAGCCTTAGCACATTTATTGGAAAACCAAGGTTTAGTTAAAGGAAGAGATTTTAAAGTGGAGTGTGGGATAAAGGATTCCATTCCTGCAAGAATAATTTCACTGACACGATCTGAGCAAATGTTGACATCAGAAGTTTTGAAACAGTAATCAGACCAAGGAAAAGAAGAAAAGAAGTCTCGCAGGTCATCCCATTTTGCATTCTTGTAATGCCAAACAACACGAGGTTGGGAATAGCCATGAGATAAAGGTTCCATTGGAAAAGAGACAATCACCAAGTTGTGATCTGAAGTGCCTAAAGGACCTCTCACTTCGACCATGTACTTAGAAGGGTTGTTTGTAACAAAAAGATCAAGCGTATTGGCTGTATGATTAGGATTATCCGGTATTCTTGTAGGTAAATGAAAAATCTGTGCAAGTTCATTAGTAATGGCAAAAGCCTCAGCATCTTGACCAGCTGGGTCGGTGTGACTAGAAAACGGAAGCCAGCTTAAGTTGTGAACATTAAAATCACCAAGGAAAATTACCTCACTGTTAGGAAAGTTGGACTGGAGAAAGTCAAGTGGCAAAGAGAGGAAGTCAAAGAGCTCCAAGTGATTAGTGTAATTGGGAGAACGGCAGAGACAACAGATGATTCTGATGCAATGAGGTAGAGAGATTTTAAGCCAGAGAAGATCAAAGAGAGGAAATTCCAAATTGCCAAGTCTCTGACAGTGAATATCAGAACGGACATATGCACAAGTACCACCTTTCAGGTGAAAGGAATCATATAGCGAATAATTTGGGCATCTGAGATGAGCAGTAGTTGAATCAACCGATAACTGAAATTCTGTCAGAAAAAGTACACGGGGTTTGGCAGACTGCAAGTGGAAATGGACATCGTTGAGATTAGAATTGAGACCATGTATATTTGTTATTGTTATTTGGTTTTTTTTAGGAGCATTAGCAACTAAGGCCATATTGCTCCGGTGCGGTGGTCATTCCCTGACCTCTCCGCATGCTCCGTATTTGGTGGTGACGGGCTCGAACCCCGGTCTAATCAAGAAGCATGTGCTACGCACTGGTGCTCCTTCCCACCTGGCTACGGAGGCGCCTATGTATATTTGTGAAATGAATTAGGAAGTGCCTGGGAGGTTTAGATCTTTTCGCAGATAAGCTTGCTCTATTAGTTTGACAATTCATGGGGTATTCAATAGTAAGAAAAAGTGGGTGGGACATGCTGTATGAAGTAATGAAATTTTTGGATATGGCGTACACAGGGTAAGAATATACCCAGATCCTTGACATAATGTGGCCTCGACAATGCTCCCCGCATACACACTACTCGGACTCACTCCAGTCACTATCTGGCAGAGTAGAGGTAACAAGATTATACACTAGCTGATCCAGAAGTCTCCTAGAGAGTTACCAATAGGTTCGGTCCGGTGTACTAACTAGTGGCCAGCCAGCGAACACCGTTTTAGAGCTGTACCCTCGAAATGTAAGGAATATTGGATCTCGCCACGATGTTCATCATAACCTCAAAAGGCATCAATCATACTGCATGATGGAAGAGATAGGGAATGGTTGACTGGAACTTAGCTCTAGAGACTAACCATGGGTTCCACTACTTCAAGCCTCCAATAAGCAAAGTGGTGGTATTGCACCGGTTGATGAGAGTCATCTACCACATAGTACTGCCTGGTAACATAGAGGGGGCGGCGTTCCTCCATGTGGTGTGGGCGCCACACCTCGACCCCTGCTTACGTTGGTTCACACGTGGATGGTCACTCACCATGTACTTGTGCATGGAGGTTATACCCAGGATTACTAACAGTCCCACCATTGTGAAGGTGCAAGCAGAGGATTTGGCTGTCACAGACCGTCCGGACTTCGCCATAATTGGGTACACCTGACTTGAGTGTCACCCGAATATCAGTTCCATCAGCGTTTTTGACTCCCAGGTAGCAAGTGCAGCTTGTCTGGCAAATCTGAGAGAATGTCTGTGACAACCTCAAGGACCAATTGTACTTGGCTTTTGTTAGACCACACTTGGAATACTGTGTTCAAGTATGGAGACCGCACCTAAAGAAAGACATTGATCATCTTGAAAGGGTGCAAAGACAGGTAACTCGCCTGGTGAGATCGGCAAAAGGGTGTTCTTATGAAGAAAGTCTTCGAATATGTGGGTTGCAGAGTTTGGAAAGTAGACACCTTAGAGGAGATTTGATTGAGGTGTTTAAGGCTCTGAGAGGCATTAGTAAAATGAAAGGGGACGAAATTTTCAAGATTATAAATGATGCTAGAACTAGGGGACATAAATTCAAGTTATGGGGTGGAGATGTTTAGATTGGACTGCAAGAAGTTTTATTTTAGCCAGCAGGTTATAAATTACTGGAATAAGTTGCCTACATGGGTGGTAGAGGCTGGCAGTTTGGAGAAATTCAAAGGTTATCTGGATAGTACCTTCGGGTGAGGGAAATGCATAGGATGATAGGTTTCATTTCCTTTTTCTTTATTAATTTTTTTTGTTGTTTTTTTTATCATTGTTTTATTCGGAGGGTTTTTTTTTTTTTTTGGCTGGTGCAGCATAAGCCATAGGCTTTCTTGCACCATGCAGCCATTACTAATACTTATACTAAATACTAATACTTGGAATGACTGCAGCAGATCCCACAGACGATTCTGAACTGTAGCCATTGGTGAAGACAGGCAAGAAGTCACACTGGTCAGCTTGGTGTACAGTTGTAGGTACGCTGGCCTCTGAACCCATTATTAATGAAGAAACTGCATGATGGTAGATGGGCATGTCAAGAGAGAAGGGGAGTCTTTGTGAACGGGCAACATTATCTACTCATCATGTTCAGATCTCGAAATAGTCCTTGGACATGAATACCAAGAGGGTAGCTCGCAGTCTGTCAGGTGTTATAAAGATTATCCCAACATGGCTCAAAAGTGGATTTCCATGTGGGGGTGGTCTGGAAGCAATTTTAGTTTAAAAGTATACTGTAGCAACAATTGATTTCATCAAAGCAATAAAGGCAGTTCAGTTGACTCAACATATGAGCTCTGGATAGGGGAATGTTTGGAATAGTCATCAGGTGTACATCTGGGACCCACAGTCTAGTTTAAACTGGATAAGTGTACAGTGCAAAATCTGCTCCTCAGCTGCTCGATGAGGTGGCACATAGGAGGTTCAGATTCCTCGAACACTTCATTTGCAGCTGTCAGACGTACTGGAGGAATATCAACTTCCTATCGAATTAAGTCTTGAAGACATTGTCTCAGGCGCTACTGGAATGACATTTTATCCCGTTCTAGTTCAGGGTGAAAGGTCTGTTTGCAAAAAAACTGTACGATGATCTTTACAGGCAAGAGCCTGAAACCATTAGTCACTGACAAGGAGTTGTAGCAGTCAGTGACTTGCTGACAATCAGTGACAAGCTGTGTAAAAATACTAGTCACTGACAAAGAGGGCATTATGCACTACTGGAGGAAGATGTAACAGAATTAACTTTAATAGCAAAAAGCATTTAGATCTAATCCTTGGGGAACTCCCTGCTCTTGGTAAAATGGCCCAAGAGAGACTGGAGCCCGTATAAACTTGGAATAACCGGTAATGATATGAACTTTTTATTAAAAATTGCAGGGTGACCCCCAAGACCAAGTTTATTAGTATCTTAAAATAAAAAATCCCCAAGCTGCATCATATATCTTTTCCATATCAAAGAAAACCGATACCATTTGTGTGCACTTGAGGAAAGCATCTCAGATAGATATGTGTGCATTAACCATTCTGGAAAGGATAGTTAATGCAGCACAACCCACTGGTTTATCCCCTATTACTCAAGTTCTGACATATGCAAATAACATATTTGTAAAAAAAACCATATGATCAATTATCTGAAAGAACTGCACACTGAACAGCCTTCAGAGAACAAAGAACCTTCTGATACAGTAAAGTTTACTGCAAATGCTGTGACATAATACTGATTAGTTCAACATCCATCAACTTGTTTTGATGTTCACAATGTGTTTCTATACTAGTCGTTGTTGTTGTTATTTGAGTTTTTAGGAGCATTAGCAACTAAGGCCATATTTCTCCAGGATATGCGGTGGTCATTCCCTGACCTTTCCGCATCCTCCGTATTTGGTGGTGACGGGCTCGAACCCCGGTCTAATCAAGAAGCGTGTGCTACGCACTGCTGCTGCTCCTTCCCACCTGGCTACGGAGGTGCCTATGTGCAGAGTTGTGTTGTCGTGCACAAAATCACGTCAGGAGTCCTGGTCATTTGCATTGAATGTTGGCTTTCAGTTTTTCCAACGTTGCACAGTAAAGTGCACTGATTGCTCCACCCTTCGGCAAGAAATCCACCAAAGAATGCGTTGGTGATCCCAGAACACTGTGGCCATGACTTTTCGGACACTGGGAACAGTTTTGAATTTTTTGCCCACAGGAGATTGTGGACGTTTCCAGGTCATGGAGTCTTGTTTGCTCTCTGGGGTAAAGTGATGAACCCACATTTCATCTGCTGTGACTATGTGAGCGAGAAAATCCTATCCATCACTGTGTCACAACAGGTTCTCTAGACACATCCCCGTGTGTTTTGCTTTGTCCTCCTCCTCTAACAATCGTTGGGGCACCCAGCAGCAGCACACCTTTTGACAGCCAAGGACATTGTGAACAATTTCATGAATAGTGACTTACTCACATTCATTATTTGTGCAGTTTCACTCGCCTGTTTTCAAGAACGATGCCCTTAACGCGTGAAATGTTGTCTTCTGTCTTGCTTGATGAAGGCCTGCTCGCCCAATGTCAATCTTCAATGTCAACACGGCTGACTGCTTTAAATTCATTGCACCAAAACACACCTGCTTCTTTGTCATCACCTTTTCGCCATACACAGCAACCAATTCAAGGTGAATGTCACTTGGTGAAGACCCTTTTGCTTGCAAAAAGCGAATACCTTCATGAACACTTGTTTTGAACCACATTCACATGGTAGCTGCCATCTTGCAACTGGAATCTGCTGTGAGGAGAGAGATCGCAACACTGCACTGGCAGTCTTTTTTGAACGTTATTAACAGGTCTATCTGTCCACCGCATTTCATCTCATTCCCTTTCACCATTATTAAGAAAAAAAATGTGTTACCTTACTTTTCGGAAACCCCTCGTACATTTAACTACGCATTTCTTTTAAACATACAAATTGTATGGGAAAAAAATAATAATCTGGATTTATGTTTGTCTGATTTGTAATGGCTATACAATTTTTTTTTTAAAAACCAAATATCAAATTTCATAAAAATCGGCTACTGGGAGACAAGTTATATGCAGATGAACAGACAGACAGACATGGTGAAGGAAATAGGCATTAGGTGTATATCATCGGCACCATACCAAACCACAAATGTACAAATTTGGCACTTTTTACCTAAATGCATTCTTGAGGTTGTTTTTTGATCAACTACAGCCTGCCAAAGACTTGTATGTGTATTTCAAGGCCAAGTGGTTGAAAATGTTACGTGCATTTTCACTTATCTGTGGGGGGAAAAAAAAAACACTTCTCACCATGCAGATTCACAAATGTGCTACTTTCATTAGTTTGGCATGGTAAATACTCACAGAGCAATTAGTGAAAGTACCACTTTCATGTTTTTGGCATGTACAGTAGTGGGGGGGGGGGAGTTCTTGCATGCTGTTATATGTATGGTTTTGTCTCAGTTTGCCAATCAGTATTACTGTTTAGTTGTCCTTTGTAACATCTCATTTTTGCTGTCAAAAGTAAAATTTGGAATAACGAATACAAGAACGTGAAAAATTCTTACAACGTGTTCCTCACTTCAAATGGAGGAATCTGATTTGGAAGATGAAGATTGCAATCCCTTGAATGACTCTGAAGTTTCAGACGACGATAAAAAATTATGTACCCTCTGATGATGATAATGACTCATCACTTATGGCTTCGATGTGCATGTACTCTTTAAAAATTATCCCCAGTTTAAAAACTGTTAGACACACATTTTTTGAGCCAGGCCATTCAGAAATGGAGTGTAACTCAATGTACTCTAACAAGTTGAGAGATTTTTTTTTTTTTTGGTAGTTGGCGCATCGGCTTCTGTGGCCATAATGGACCTCCCAAGGTTTTTGCAGTACTTTGATCCAAGCCCTAGGCGGGAATCGAACCCACGACCTTTGGGTTGCCAGGCAGGCACTTTACCCACCCGGCTAGCCCGGCCGGCAACAAGTTGAGAGAAAAGCCAAGTGTGTACCCATGTACATCCCTGAGGGATGGGCTGAATAATAATTAGAGGTGCAAGATTAAAACCCATACCATTCTGTGTAAATATCATGCTACGCAATGACTTTTGCAATTTTACTTTTCTCGCCAAACAACTTAAAGGCACTGTTCCTTGGAGAAATGCTGCCGCCCTGAATTCCAAAAAGGACAGGATGGGCATGTCACAATGTTTTACAAAACTACAAAGATGAATTTATAACAGTAAACCTATAAAGACCTAAAGAAAGATCCTGCAATGAGCAACCTAACCTTCCCAAAGTCTATAATGAGGAACTTTGTATATCTCAAGCAAAGCCTAAAGGTTTAATGAAAATGTGCCAAGATCTGAAATTAGAATACGTAGAAATAACGGATATTACCAGCACTGGATTTAAGTGAAGAATCTGAATAAGAAGATACTGAAAATTAATTTATACCAACTTGTATATTATTGTAATTAAACCTGTGTTAATATATTTTTCATTTATTTATATGTATGTTATTTAAACCTCATTTTATTAATAAATTATTCATTTCTGACCAACAAAAATGTGTTAAAAATTTTTTTTTTTACCTTTTCAATTCTTTATGAATCTGGCAAACTTTCAAACTTCACAATGCCAAACCGCGAAAGTGCTTTATAAGCCCCTACATAATGGCAATCTTAAATTACCAATATGGATTAAAAACAGCATCTTTGGAAGGTACTTATAAAACAACATTTAGTTAAATAACTTAAAAACTTGATTTTTCTAAAGTCAAAGAAACTATCTTTTTGCAAATTTGTGATTTTGGCATGGGATCGACGACACACACACACACACACACACACACACACACACACACACACACACACACACACACACACACACACATTCCTGAAAAAAAAAATCTTTTTGTTAATTGACAAAGAAATGTGTCCAAGACAAAGGAATGGAATTCACTTGGAATCAATTTACTACAGAATATGAAAATAACAAACAAAGCATGGCACACTGTTACTTAAAACAACTTTAAAAAAAATAATAAAATAAATAAATAAATTTTCTGTTTATAACTCTGGGGCAACCACACGGTCAGAGCAGTTCACAAGATAGAGAGAGAACATGAAACAGCACCATATTTAGCAGTCACGGCTTGAACTCCAGTAACTCAAAGCATGTATAGTTATGCACTTTTGCAACTGACCACTCGGATAAGCAGCCTTATAAATTTTCTATTTATACTCTGGAACAACCACATGGTCAGAGAGAATACAACAAACCACCCCATATTTAGCATGGCATTTAACCCCAGTCACTCAAAGCATATGTACTTATGTACGCTCGTTCCTGACCACTCAGCTATGACAGCAATGGCAGTGGTTTCATTTTACGATTTTCTAAAAATTAACAGCAAGTTGAAATTAGTAGATTGAGCTTAACTAATGCAGAGATAGTTTCTCTCAAACAAACGAAAGAAAAATGAAAGAGTGAAAACAAAGATGATTATGTGGAAGGAGAAATTAATATGGCAGCAGGAAGCAGTATTTTCACTATGTCAATATAGTGAAAGTCTTCCAAACTTCAACAGCAAATAAATTTATCAGCAATAAATCACACTGAGGATATTATGGAGCAGAATTCAGTGAAGAAGATGTATCAGACACAAATACTTTAAATCAAATGAAAATATAAGTTTATGTTTACATTTTAAATACAGTTCTATAGTTATAAAATAATTTTTTTTAAATTTCAGTTAAAATCTGAGTAACCAAATAACATCAATAAAGCAGCCTACCATATTTTTAGTTTTGTTTATATAACGTGTTCTAATAATCAAATCAACAAACGATAAGTCAAATTTAAAATATAATCAACATAGAATAAATTTTTTTTATAATCAATACAAGAGTAATAAACTTGGCTTTTATAACAAAAGTTTATTCTATACACTACAGTAGTTCATCTTAAGTATTTCATTTTCTTGGAAATTAACTTTATAAATTTTCAACCATAAATAAAATTCAATACTTAAGGTTCAAAAAATGTATTAATATAATATAAAAATTTCTACATACTGGCTGCACAGGAAGATCTAAAGAGAATGGCCAAACATGAAATTTTAACAATCCTTTGCTACCATTTGTTGTACAACCTTCAGGAAAAACAAGAAGAGGAATATCTGCATCTAGAAAAGAAAGCAAGTTTATTTATTTTTATTTATTTTTTTTTTTGCTTAAAAAAATCAAAAAAAATCATCTTTTTTGTCATGTGCTATATAATGATATTACATGACGTATAACATCACCAATTTGTGCCAAGCCAAGACATTTAGCTTCTGCTAAATGTCTTGGCTATAATGCACCTTTGCAGTGACCACTCAGCTACCCTTTAGCAGAAGCTAAATGTATTGACATTTAGAAGCAATGTATTGAAACCCTCTAGTATAGTATTTTTCAATTTGTGTTTTAGAGAAAGCTAGTACAGTCATCCCCAATTTGCACAGGGGGGGGTTACGTTCTGGGAAAACACCGCGCAATGCGAAATGAAGTTTATGACATAATGAGAGTTCTGTACCTGTACAAAAAAAAAATAAAAAATTAGAAACAAAATTATTCTTGCTAATAACTTACCTCTAAATTCACTGCTTCTTCATCGCTGTTTTCCTGTGATAAACTTGCAACAGCATCCAGCACTTTTTGAAAAAAACTAGTTAAAATTGTTTGCTTAGAAGCACGTTGTGTTTCTCTATAAATTTCTTCATAAGGAACTAAAGCTAATAATAAAGTTCTGCAGAAATTTAAACTCCTCTCCCAATTAGGATCCATATCCAGAGCTTCTTGGCTAAGCTGATTTGCAAGTCTTAAAAACTCAGCTAGTCTCTTTGCAATCAAATTTTTGTGTGCATCTTTGTTTTTATAATTTTTTTCATCTTCACATTGCATAAAAATTTCATCTACTGATAATTGTTCTCTATGAGATTCAAGAACTTCTGTGATACATATCTGCTGGTTCCAGTCCTTCAAATCCCTCTCCGCTAATCATTTTTCCAATTCTCACAATCTCAATTATCTCCGGCATTTTGACAGTGGCTTCTTTAGTTCAGCTTTGTGGCCACAGCCTTTTCCACACTGCATTTATTGAGTTCTTAACTTCACCCCATGCGAATTCAATATCTTTTATATCAAGAATGTTATTATTCCACTAAAAATAATCTCGAATTGAAAGACTGCCTATTCCATCAGTAGCTTCTACCAACTGTAAAAAAGATCTTAGGTAATAACATATAAAGAAAGCTATAACACCTTGGTCCATTGGCTGAATTAAGGAACTTATATTCACTGGAAGAAAAGTAACTTTCACATTTGGGTGCAGATCAGACAAATATGCAGGATGACTGGCCGCACTGTCAAGAATGAGCAAGATTTTCAATGCTTGTTGTTCTTCTTCAGGCAATTCTTTTTGTTTCGATGCGAAAGCAATTTAAAAACCAATCCTCGAAGATTTTAGCTGTCCTCCAGGGTTTTTTGCTCGATTTCCAATGAACTGGTAAGGGGCTTTTTGATATTCCTTTAAAAGCATGAGGATTTTCGGATGTATAAATTAGAAGCGGTTTACAGTTAGCCACCATCCGCATTGCCACATAACAAAAGTGTTAACCTATCTTTTGCATCTTTGAAACCTGGGGCAGTTTTCTCTTCTTTTGAAATGAATGTTCAGCTTAGCATACACTTCCAAAATAAGCTAGTCTCATCAGCAATATTAAACACTTAACTTCCTAGATAGCCCTCAGTTGCAATAACATCCTTTAAAGTTTTCGGATACAAAGAAGCAATTTCTGTATCTGCACTGGCTGCTTCGCCCGTTCATTTTAGATTGTGAAGACTGATGTTTTTTAAAATTTTCAAACCAACTCTTACTGGCCTGAAAGATGTCGGCATTGGATGGACTGACTTCTTCTTCTTCTTGTAAGCAATTAAAAATTTGCAGAGCTTTGGCATGAATAATATCTGAACTAAGAGGCATTCTCTTTTGATTAAGATCTTCTATCCAGAAAGAAAGTAATTTTTCAGTTTTCTCTATGATAGGAATTCTCAATTTTGTAGTGGTTTTTGCAGCCAATGATGTGGAACAGATAACTGAACTTTCTCAGAATTTTCCCTAATTCATCGAATGCTAGATTCATTTATGCTGTATTTCTTGGCCAATGTCACAACTTTTTCACCATTTTCTAACTCCTTAAATGATTTTTAATTATTCCTCTAAATTTAAAAAAATTTTTGTTGTAGCTTTCTTCATTTTAAGAACTAATTAAACACACTTTATATAGACAAGTAATATTAAATCAGCAAAAGCAATGCTTACCAATTAAAACACTAATGTTGCACGAACCAGAAAAAGATTGTCTGAAATAGGGCTCATAATACCAGTCAAAATCTTAATACTGGTATTTCAGTATTTTTTATTTATGAAACCAGGATACCGGTATTAAAAAAAAAACATTTCTCACAATAAATTTTGAGGACAATTAGGTGCAATAAAGTAAGGAAAAAAACAAGCAATTACTTGAATTCACGTTTTAAACCAAACTTTTATTACAATAATAAATATTCTAGCAAAAATTATTAATCATATAGTTATTCTAAAAACAAAAAAAAAAGCATCCACGCTACCTGTCCAAATTAAGTGAGCTCTTAAGAAACTCAATAGTGTTATCACTTAAACTGGATCTAATTTTGGTACATTAGAGGCAGAAAGCATCCTTTTGGATTCTGTGCTGGTTGGTACTTTGTATTGAGATAGTCTTAGATGAGTTGCAGTTTACGCCCCCCCCCCCTTATTCCCACATCTTCAAAAAATCTTATTTACTTTTTATCAAAATTAAAAATTAAAATTACTTTTTATTAATATTTCCTTTTTGACTTTTTATGGAAAGAGAGGGACTGACGGTTAAGCTTGGTGAGGAAACAAAATCTAAGTTGTGGAGTGGTTATTTATTTATTAATTGTAAGAAAAATACTGAATTTGAAAAGTAAATTAGACGTTTTGAAGCAAATCGATTCCGGTCAACGACAAACGGATGTGTGCCATAATTTAGGACTTGCAACTTTAACTGTAAGAACAATTATAAAAAAATAAAGAATTAATTTTTGCAGCGGGAAAGATAGCTGTTCCACTGCAAGCAACTAGGACTAGGCCGGCTATTAGGATTGAAATGGAAAGACTTTAATTTTATTGAAGATAATATTCCAATGCAGAATTCAGTTAAGTTAAATATTAAAAAAAGAGAGAGAGAGAGAGAGAGATTAGCCAATATGATGATCTGAAGAAAACTCGCCTAAAAAAAAAAAAAAAATGTGGAACCATTTAAAACTGGTAAGGGTTGGTTGAATAGATTTAAAATCAAGGGAGAAGCCGCAAGTGCAGATCAAGGAGCCGAAACTTTCAAAAAAGAACTTTTGTTAAAATTATTGAAGAGGGGTATTATGTGTTATACTTCTCAACAGGTTTTTAACATAGCTGAAGCAGGACTTTTGTGGAAACGAATGCTTAAAAGAAGTTTCATATTGAAAGAAGAAAAAAACATGCCAGGTTTCAAAGCGGTGAAGGATCGGTTGACTTTATTGTTGGTTGTAACGCTGCGGGGGATTTAAAATTAATACCCCTTTTAGTTTATTTGGAAGAGGACCAAAGTTCAACTGAAAATCCACATCTTTTTCATGATTAAATTCATCAATTAAATTAAATTCATTATTTTAATTGGAATTTTAAATTTACTTTTGATACGCAAGTAGTTACCACATAATTATACGTATGCAATGCAGAATATTTTATATGTGCAAATATTTGAATATTAAATATTTTGACCGACATTTGTGTATCTTTTCATTACTGTTTATTATTCATTAGGAAATATCCTATGGCACTGACCGCAGCTCATAAATACATATGTTACCTTATGGGAATGCGGCGCTCGCTTAGCGCGGATTCACTTAGTGCTCTGTTTTTCCTGAACGAATGATCAGCGTTAAGCAGGGGTCACCTGTATAAGGCAATGGTCAGCCACACCTAGAGTACTGTATACAGGTCTGGAGGCCTCATTTCAAGAAGGATGTAGAGCTGCTGGAACGAGTACAGAGAAGGGCAACAAGATTAGTGAATGGAACAAAGGGGTGCTCTTACGAACAAAGGCTTAAGTTTTGCAAATTACAGTGTCCGGAGACTAGGCACCAGCGAGGTGATCTGATAGAGGTGTATAAAGCCTTGAATGGTTTGAGCATGCTCAATGCTGATGGGATTCTTCCTCTAGCTCAGAATAATCACCTGAGAGGGCATAAATTCAAATTGAGGAAAGACAGATGTAGGATAGACGTGCGGAAATTTGCCTTTAGCCAGCGGGTGGTTGGTTGGTGGAACAGACTTCCATCCCTTGTAGTGGAGGTTGATAGCCTAAATAAGTTTAAGGCTCAGCTGGACAGGTATTTTGAACGAACAGAGGGGTGAAATGGAAGTGGTTTTTTTTTTTTTTTTTGGCTGATGCTGCATAAGCTTGCTTTCTTGCATCAAATGCCTCTACTAATTCTAATGCTAATGCTAAAAGTGTCACATCCTCAAGTAGCGGTGTAATAGAGGGATTAAACTATTGTTCAGCTTTTAATTTTAACCCTTCTGCACCTGCCATACCATCATTCACCATATGCCTTAATTGCCCTGCCAGGCCTACTGCCACTAATAGAAATATTTCCATAATGATGCTTTCGTTATTCCTTAAGTGCTTTACTTTCACTCACACACACACACACACACACACACACACACACACACACACACACACACACACACACACACACACTATACTAAGAGAAATATATTTGTAAGATTTTGTCTTACAGTTTCATGATGTTTTCATGTTTCTGTTTCATTTGTAATATGTATAACAATCCCTCATTTGCAAATTCAGCAGTATTAACGATTCATAACCTTTATGTGAATAAATCATGGTTAACTATTTTTTAAATTAGTACCAAAAAACTGGTATTTTTGTATCAATACTGGGATTTGAATACCGGAAAAAAATGACAGGGATCCTGGTATTCGGGAATCTCAGTATTGTAAGCCCTAGTCTGAACAGCTAATGTAGTATAACTGATGAAGGGGGTTCCCAAATTAAGAAGTAGTTTCAAAAATAACTGAACAAACACCACCGTTTATTGCTATGTTTGGTTATAAGAATCAGTTTTGAATGCCATTGTGATATTTTTCTAAAGCACATTTCTGGAAGTCATGACCATAAAATAATAAAAACAATTTGCACTTTCCAGTTTATTAGGCTTTTCTGTTAGTGCAACCTAATTATAAACAGATAGTAAACTTGATTTTATTGCATTTGCAATAATACCGACAGCTGGAATTATGTGGGATTTTATGTTATTAGGGTGAAATGTGTTTCTCCTTCAATGAAATCTTCAAATCATGTAAAAAACATAAATAAATTTTCAAAATCTGCTCTTCATTCCTATTTTTTAAGCTTCTTAAACAAAAACCGCGCAGGTAGCGAAACTCACCAGCAATCTAAAATTTTGGTAGTAAATACCTGACTGCACAAATCGAGGGATAACTGTATTCATTATTTTGTTTCTAGTTATGAGATTGTTTTTTAATGAAGGTGAATGAACAAAAAATGTATATAGACATAAAAAAATAAAATCATGCTCTGCAGACACAAAACTTTATATATGGAGTTCTGCTTATTTCTAACCCATTTCCAGTGTTACATTACTCAAGAAAGAGTTGAAAAACACTACTCTGTGAGGTGCACAGAAAAAAAAAATAAATTCCAGAATAGGAACATGGCTGATTTTATACACCATTTAGTTTTTGAAATCAAAATATCACAAAGCTGTTTAAAATGATGAGCTTATAAATTTAAATCTGATCACATACTGGATAATAAGAACAAATATGCTTTGTGATCCAAAAAAAAAAAAAAAAAAAAAAAAACTATTTCTCAACTACCTTAAGATCAAATTAAAAACCGAAGGAAACCTAAACTCTATGAAAAATTTAACATAGGAACAGAAATGTGGCATACTCTATACATAAAACACCAAGCCATAAAGAATTTTTTTATGGCTACACTTTTCTAAAAATAAAAACTTGTTTAAAAATAATGATACAGATAAATTCAATGTTATATCGAAGGTTTACTAAAATTCACACCGACATTGATTTATTTTAATATTTAATTAAAATTTGTTTTTGGTGTAAATACATCTGCTCAAATGATAATATAAAACTATCTTTCATGGCTAGTTTGCACATAAACAACGTATAGTAATATGGAACAGAAGAATAAGCTAGGGCTGACGTAGCCGAGTGGTCAAGAGTGAGAGTGCATTGCACGCGTTCCTTGAGTGAACCGGGGTTCAAGCCCATGACTACTAAATACGATGAATATTTGTAGTGACAAATGGGCCTGGAGTACTGGGGTCCATAGTTTAACAAAGAGATATTTATTGTATACCCAGCATAAAATGAAATATAAGTACAATTTCAGTAGCTTTCGGAACTCGTGTCCCTTTCTCAACTGACAAAATTTTTTTTTTTTTTTTTTTTTTGAATACATTACAAGCAAAGTGTGGCACGTTACTCATTCGTCATTGTTGTAGCACGGACGTGTGCTGCCTTGCGCCAGTGATCATCCATCAATAAAACGGTTGTCTCCAGGATTGGATGTATACGCATGCCTTTCTGGCGATTTAATGCCTTAGGGTTGTTTATTATGTTTAGTGACTCTAGCCATAGGCGGTGGCGAAAGTGTCGCGCGTGGTCCACTATCTCAAAGTCGCGCTTGGGATCAAGATCGTGGTTGGTAGCCCAAAAGTGTTCTGCAAGCGCGGACTGGTCAGTTTCGGCAAGCCGGATTGCTCTGTCGTGTTCCGTGAGGCGATCCTGGAGACGTCTCGATGTCTCACCTACGTAGCAACTGTTACAGGCCCTACAGGTGATACGGTACACTACATTGCTGCGTAAGACAGGTGTGACAGGGGTCTTCACACTGGAGACAAGTGAACGTAGGTTCCTACCTGGTAATTAAAATCCCGTGTGAAGGCGGACCTAACCAGATGCGGTTATCCATCCCATGTACTAAACAGATGCTTGTTACAGGCACAAGAACTTACTTCCAACCCAAGACCTCCGAAGCAAGTCGACATATCATCCGCCTACATTCCGTACTATCCAGGAGTGTCAGGACGTATCTCGAAGATCCTGAGAAGTTACAACATCAAATGTGTGCAATTACCAGGTAGGAACCTACGTTCACTTGTCTCCAGTGTGAAGACCCCTGTCACACCTGTCTTACGCAGCAATGTAGTGTACCGTATCACCTGTAGGGCCTGTAACAGTTGCTACGTAGGTGAGACATCGAGACGTCTCCAGGATCGCCTCACGGAACACGACAGAGCAATCCGGCTTGCCGAAACTGACCAGTCCGCGCTTGCAGAACACTTTTGGGCTACCAACCACGATCTTGACCCCAAGCGCGACTTTGAGATAGTGGACCACGCGCGACACTTTCGCCACCGCCTATGGCTAGAGTCACTAAACATAATAAACAACCCTAAGGCATTAAATCACCAGAAAGGCATGCGTATACATCCAATCCTGGAGACAACCGTTTCATTGATGGATGATCACTGGCCCAAGGCAGCACACGTCCGTGCTACAACAATGACGAATGAGTAACGTGCCACACTTTGCTTGTAATGTATTCAAAAAAAAAAAAAATTTTGTCAGTTGAGAAAGGGACACGAGTTCCGAAAGCTACTGAAATTGTACTTATATTTCATTTTATGCTGGGTATACAATAAATATCTATTTATGAATATTTGTATTGACGATATATTGTAAAACTCTACTGACCTGGTTCTCATGCCAGAGTATAAACAGAAAATTTAATTTTAATTTAATTTTTATTAAGAAAGAAAGTGAAAAAAGAGAGGAAATTTTATAGACTAGAGCAGCTGCAGAGCAAAAACACCCCATGACCATAATGAATATACAGAAGTGAGCAAAATAATGGAAAAAACCTGATATGAAATTGGTAGCTGTTGTAATGGCTATGAGATATTAATGAAAATGCAGTGTTTTTTTTTTTTTTTTTTTTTTCTTGCAGTTAGTACTGTGAAGTAAAGATGATAACAGTTTATGTTTATTTAGATGTGATATAAACATTATTTAAATGTGATATAAAGGTACATGAAGAAAATGACCAATCTGCCTGAATTCCAAAGAGATCAAACTGTTGGTGCATGCTCAGCAGGGGAAATCACTGACTAAAACTGCTGATTTGTTTAATGTATCCAGATCAACTGTATTGAAAGTGATGTTTGCATTCTGATGGACGAACTGTGGCAGAAAATTGAAGCTCGCTGAAAGAGACCAGTGGACAATGAAAAGGATTACAGTCCAAAAACAACTGCAGAACTTAAAATGTGTCTCAGTAATCCAGTTTCTAGCAAAACAGTTTGGTAAGAACTTCATAAAGCTGAAATTTATGGCAGAGCTGCAATAGCCAAGCCACTCATTACTAATGGTAATGCTAGAAAGAGAGTACAATGGTGTAAGGAGCACAAAAACTGCAATTTAATGGCTGGAAACATGTCATATTTTCAGACAAATCATCATTCACACATTTTCCAACATCAGGAAAGTTTAGTTTGCAAAGTGCATCATCCTGTCTTGTGCCAACTGCCAAACACGGAGGAGGAGGATCAACAATGGTTTGTAGGCTTTGGTATTTTTTAGGACCTATCATCACTCTGAACAGGCAAATTACTGCCACTATTTACCTTGATAACAGTTTATAGCCTTATAAACCTCATTCAGGTCCCCTCTCTGGTGCCTGGTTGAAAAGCTCTGCAGCACACACACACACAAATTTTTCCTCATACAGTTGCTCTTTTTCTGATCTTGCCACATGAGTTGCCCATCTTTGAACCCTTTCAAGAAGCTCAATATCATTTTTTGGATGAGGTCTCCATATTTGGACACAGTATTCCAAATGCAGTCTTATAATCGCCTTATGCAGGGGAATTACAACCTCCCTATCTCTAACGGACACTATTCAATAAATCATTTAAGGAAACCATGGTCTTTCCTGGCTGCTTGTTTACACCTCAGAAAACTTCATATCAGGCCCATATTGTAACTCCCCGAGTGATGTTCTGAGCGACCAGGTTCATGTCATTGCACAAACATTGTTTCCCACAAATAATGCTCCACTACACAGCCAGATGTATCCAATCTTGGCTTGAGGAGCATGTAACTGAGGCTAAGCATCTCTGATGGCCTGCACTTGTGAGAAACAGATTTTATTTGCCTTTATCACTCAAGGAGATTGAAACATTCCTCCATGAAGAATGGTCTAATATTCCTCTTAAGACAGTTCAAGATTTATTTGAATCTATTCCACATAGAAAAAAGCAGTTTTAGAAACAAAGGGTGATCCAACATCATATTAGGGCATACCTGTAATAAGAGTTACAGGTATGTCGTAATATGTGTAATATGTTGGACCACCCCATGTGTGTAGAAAAGTGGTAAGGAACAAGCAAATCTATGACACACACACTACAAAAAAAAAAAAAAAAAAAAAAATACTTATAGAATGCACAACCTCTACATTGTCATTAAGATTACCCACCAAAATTGCAAGAAAAGACAGCAACGTGCACTTCTGTTTCTCATGTAAACATTATGTAAGTATATAGTAACTAGATTTTGAATTTAGGATTTAGCAAATAAGGAGGATTAAGGTCAAACACTCACAAAAGAAAAAATACTATTAAAAATAAGCAGGCAATTTACAGTTGACTCAGCAGAGGATCAAATACAAGTAAAAATAAATGAAAATAATAAGAAGAACTTACATCTAAACAAACATTTAAAAACGTAGGAAATTATTAGCACTTAAACTAAGAAAAAGACATAACTGCGGGTGAAGAAAATAGGAAGATTCAGTAAATTCTATAAGGAAACTTATTTTTTTCCACATATAAATGTGTGTTGTGAATATTTAATTAAATTTGTGAATAAAATACAGCACACCATAGAAAAGGAAATAAAGCACAAACAAAGTAGCAAAATGAAGGATGCTAAACCTTGTGAAGAAGATAACGTTTAAACAGGAAGAATACTTCTCATTATCCATAAAACTAATGGCTCACAAGAAATAAAAAGAATATAGAAGAGTAAAGTAAAGGAAAATTAGACGGCTCAGGCTGTTAGAATCAAAATACCTGTTCCTATAGACAGGACCTTAAAAATACCATTGAGTCCTATTTATAAGAATGGCAAAGTTCCATTTATCATTTTTATTTTATTTTTATTTATTTTTGCTTATTTGTTGTTCAAGAATTCAGCAGACATCTTGTATAGCAGGCCAGTGAAATGAGTGAGCTGCTCCATAAGAATGCATGAAATTTACCAATACATCATGTTCTTCAAATGAAATTTCATAAATATTTCCAATCCACCAATTATTGTCATAAATACAGGCAATGTATTGGCCAGGTCGTAATTAACAATTGACACATATTGAATATTGGCTTCACTAGTCTGATCTACATGAGCTACAAATGATGATATGTCATATGATACTCTGCAAACATGAATCTGTCTTGCATCAATAGGAATGAAGTGATGATTTTCTCTTGTTACAGCAATAGTATGACCGTCTATAAATCTTTTCTCTTGAAATGGTCTTATTTGCTCAATTCCCTCTTTAGAAACAAAACAGAATTTTATTCCAGTCACATGCTTGTTACAAAATTTAAACACGCTTCTTGGTGTCAGGATTTGGTTTTCAATTGGGAGACGTGCTTGTGCATGTGCTGCCAATTGTTTTATTGTTCTACCAATTCCATCATATGGTGACTTGCCACGACTAGTGCCAAAGAAATTCCATTCAGCACTGATATCAAAATCCATCTGATAATGACACAAGTTAATAAAATTCTTGAAATTCTTGTATTGAGCTGCTGAATCATCACTGAAGTAGTAAACGTGCCTAATTTCTGTCATGAAACTCTTCAAATATTCAATTACGCTGATTAGAAAAACATGCACTGCAATTGTGTCATGTCAAAGGCAGTCACTGATTATGCAGAAACTAATATTCTGAAGTTCAGCATCCTTGTAATAAATGACAAATGGATGCAATGTAGCAGGGCTATTCTCCCAGCGGAACCCTTGAACACCATCTTGCATAACAAATGAATAATTTTCTGCAAAATCCATCAAGATGACCAATTCTCCTGTCATTGGGCTTTTCTTTGTTGACTTCAAATGGTAGCTTTGATGTTTAGCAATGTAGTGATGACAGAAAAGATTAAATATCTTGTACTCAACTTTTCAATAAAATCTTCTATTGTTAATTGCTTTGTGTCCAGTGTATCTCTGTCAGTGTGCATCCATTGCATGAATTCAATATCCTCTGGTTCATTGTTTTCAAAAATATTCTCTAGAAACTTTTTTAATTCATCTATTCCTGGACATTTTTCACACCGATGAAGCATAATATTTTGACTCCAAATCACTGACTGTTTTACCAATGAGAACCTTGTAATCACATTCAATAGGACTTGCTGCTAGCATTAACTTGACATTTTGATTAATTGTGCATACACATACAATGTGTTCCTGGTGCACCAACTGTGACACACCACTTGGGTCGAAGTTCACAAAATTTAGAAAATCCAACGTCAGATCCATTTCTATCTCGATAAGTTATAAACATTTCCTTCAAGTTGCTGAGTAGTAGTCACTTTTTGCATTTGCATTTTTATTCCATCTGCATCTAATGGAAATGTAATTTTTCTTTCCAGGGCATATTTGCCTAAATTCATCATCTTCAAAAAATTCCAATACCTTTTGCTTTATTTGCTCAGAAAGCTTTTTTCCTTGCTTTCTTCCAGGTATGGCCATGATTCCTTCTGCTTTAAGTTTTGACCATTCTTTCTGAGACACTAAACTCTTCCATTGTTTTCTCTATGGACCAACTAACTGGAGCTAGTGTTAATAATTGAAGTATTTCTGAATGAGTTGATATCAACTTTTCTTTCAATTCTTTCAGCGGCTCATTGTAATCTAAGCAATTTCCACACTGATGACTTGCCATTACCAGAAGTGATCACAGAATTCAATGTTGAATGATGATGATGAGAGAGGCAGCAGTTGTTAGAACACATGGAAATGGGTGTCAATTTCAGGAAAGGAAACTATGGCAACCTAAAATGCCACATCATCATCAGCCATTTTCAATCCAATGCAGGATGAAGGCCTCTCCAGCAACTTTCCAGTTCCTTCTGTTTTGTGCAATGGCCATCCATTTACTACCCACAAACTCATGAATTTCATCTGTCCAACTCCATTGTTGTCTTCCAGGTTTTCTTCTAGCTCCTCTTGGGTACCATTCTGTTATTCTCTTAGTCCGTCTGTCACCATGTCTTCGAGTTATGTGTCCTGCCCAAGACCATTCTAGTTCTTTAGTTTTGATAAGAATGTCCTTTACTTGAGTTTGGTGCTTAATCCATGTGTTTCTCTTCTTATCTAACAATCTGATTCCCAATATAATTCGTTCCATTCTTCACTGTGTAGTTCTCAGCTTCTCTTCCATTCTTTTGGTGAGGGCCCAAGTTTCACTTCTATAAGTCACGGTGGGTAGTATACATTTGTTCATTATTTTACATTTCAGATAAATTGGGATATTGCTCCTCAGTATATTTCCTGAAAGCTATCCATTCAAAATTTATTCTTCTCTTGACTTCCAGCCATTTATCATTAATACACCTAATGACTTGTCCCAGATAAGTATATGACTCTACCTTTTCAATTACTGCTCCTTCAATCGTTATGTCCCTTTCTGTAATTGAAAAGGTGGAATCATAAGTATATGACTCCACCCTTTTCAATTACTGCTCCTTCAATCGTTATGTCCCTTTCTGTGGCATACTTGTTCATCATTACTTTTGTTTTAGCCATATTCATCTTTAGTCCAAAATCCTTACTAACTCTGCATAACTGATCTACTGCACACAACACTGTCTGCAGTAGACAGTGAAAAAAATTTGACGTTGAGAGACTTTTGGAAACCTTACAATATTAACCACACCATTTACAAGACATTAATAAGGCCCGGGCAGAAATAATAAAAGTTGTTTAAATGGTGTATGGAAGAAAATATGCCCATGGCACGTAAAAGGCTTCAAAGGATTTGAAAAAGAAGAATCATATGAAGAGGTTACAGAGAAGATTGTAAAGTTTGCAGAGCTACTTTAGTTGGAGGTTGATGTCAAAGATGTGGAGAAGTTATTACAGGAAAAAGAAAAGGAATTATCTAACAAAGAACTTATTGACTTACAAGCAGCGACAGTGAAAGAAAATGCTGACAAGACTCAAGATGAACCAAACGAGAAGCCATGATGCTTCATCAGCAGAGAGAGAGAGAGAGAGAGAGCAATGACATTTCATGAAATTGCATCGGCAATGGTGAGGTTTGAGAAGATGAATCCTGACAGCGAATGATTCTTAAAAGTTAACAGAGGGGTGGATGACATGCTTGCTTGCTACAAAGAAAACCACAATGAAAAGAAAAAAGCTACCGTCCAGTCATCCATTAATATGTTCTTTCGTAAGGCTGGGTGGCAGACTCCGGCACAACCACCAGGTCAACAGAGTTTACAATAATTCATCAATACAAACATTAATCGTATTTAGTGGTCATGGGCTTGAACTGTTCCTGGTTCACTGAAAGAGCATGTGATTGCACTCTCGCTCCTGACCACTCGGCTAAACTCCACAGCCCTCAACCTCCGCAGAAACTTGGAGGTTGAGAACTGTGGGCTCGGGGGGGGGGGGGGATTTCTTTTTATTATAGAAATTCCATTTAATCAAAAGCAGGATCCCAACATGGTGTCAATTTTTGTTAGATATTATGAAATTCTATTGTAGCATTATACTTCTGATTGATTACCAGTAAACTATGAGAGGCATTTGAAAAGTTTGCGGCAGAGTGTACAGTAAGAAGGGTTTATTTAAGGAGTCTAGTAAAATGTTACCTTTCAACACAATCCCCTTAGGAGTCAATACACTTTTGCCACCGATGCTGCATAAATTGATTCGAGCTGTAAAGAAAGTTTTCTCTTGGACCTAGAGGAATGCATCCACTGCAGCAATGATATCACTGTAAGTGGGAACATGGATGCTAGCCAGGTATTTTTTCAAATTAGGAAATAGCTGAAAGTCCAATGGTGCTAGATCTAATGGATAGGGGGGGATGAACCAAGATTTCAAAACAAACTCATGCAGTGCAGCCATGGTAATGAAAGACATATGAGCAGGTGTGTTGTCCTGGTGGAACAAGACTCCTTTGCTGAGTTTAACTCAGCATTTGATGAATTCATGCAAACACCTCACAAGGTCTGTGTAATATGTCCCCAGATCTGTCTGATCTTCTAAAGGTAATCCACTAGCAACACTATCGGTATCCCAAAAAACTGATGCCATCACTTTGCCAGCAAAAGGAATCGACTTGGCTATCTTTGGAGGAAGAGAACAGTGTTTCCACTGCTTGGACTGCTTCCTTTCTGTGGCTGAAAGTGATGGACACAGGTCTCATCCATGGTCATAAATCTTACAAGGAAGTTTGCTGGATCTACTTGAAAACAATGCAAATGTTCACTTAATAACTCTTGCATGTTTTTATCTGCTGTCAATAAATTTTGGGACCATTGTGTTGACACCTTTTTCATGGCAAGAGTCTGTTATTATGTTGTACATACATCACATAAGGTGCCCAAGGTGTACTGAATTGTCATTCATCACCAAATTATACGCACTTAACAACCGCTCGAGTGATGGACATTACAGGTCTTCCACAGAGTGGGTCATCTTACAGGCTCTCCCTCCCTTGTTTAAAATCTACCTACTACTTCTTAACCAGGGAGGAACAGGAAGGGACATCCTCTCCTAATTTTGTAACCATATCCTCATGAATTGCCTTTGGCATCAAGTCCCTTTTTTCCCCAAATAATAGATGATTGCAATGTGATTGATTTTATCCATCTTTCCTCATCCACACAACTTTATTGATTTCAGGACCTGTAATTAAAAAAAAAGACATCACGGAAACTGTATGAAACTTGATGGGTTACTATTTGGAGTGTTATACATTAAGTAGAGAAATTTTCTTAACACTGTACCTTTTCATACCCAGGCTACTTTTCAAATCCCCCCTTGTAAACTAAACCAAGCTAAAACTAAATCACACGGGAAAAATGCCATTCTTTAATTAATTCAAACTTGTAGAATATATAAATATTTCTCAGGAAATTGTCCTGCCTGATATATGGTGCATGTATCAGTATTAAATTTTTGTTCATAAAATAAAGTTTAGTATACATTCATTAGCAATCATTTACTATATACCTTTTATATATTTCTTCACATTTTCTAAAAATGAAGTTTCGTCATTCCTCTCTCTTTCAGGTATGTCCATTCCCATTATGTGGATATCAGGAAGAGTCGGCATTTCTGGCTAATAGATATATCACTCATTTTAAAGCAAAATTAAATTAAACAAATTTTATATACAATGAAATATCATTCCAAGATAATTATTAAATTCATTATTTTGTACTGATTTAGAAATATAGTAAACACTTTAAAATCTGCCACTTTACAATTTAAGACTCTAAAATCCAGTACATTTTACCAAAAAAACAAATCAACATTTTAAAATCTGGAAAAAATTAAGAAACCAGGTAAAAAAGGGTGCCATTTTTCTCTTTATAAGATTCTTGTAGGACTGTCTTGACCTTTAATCTGTTTTTGCAGCCAGCAAGATTTAAACTACAGAGATAATGCAATGTCTTAATTTTCACAGTAGAAGAATCTTACGTTTGCAACAAGTTGCCCTAGTATTGCACTTTTTTTAAGACAGCCTCTCCAAAAAAACATGAATTGGCCATTTGTTTACAAGATGAGACTGCTATGGCAGCCCATTTCAGGACTAAGTGGTCTTTTGCTAAATTGTAGGTGGTCCTAATGGCAACATGCAAACAAAACAGTTGTAAAGAAATTGTTCAATGTGAACCACCATGTGGTATACAAAATCAGTTTTAAAAGCTATCTACTGAAAGTATTGCAATACCAGGGCAACTTGTTCAAAAGCAATACCAGGGCAATACAAAGGCAAGTTTGTTCCGCTGTAAGAATTGAGACCATTGCATTATTCATGTGATTTAAATCCTGATGATCACAAAAACAGGTGAAGGATAAGACAGGTATTATACATATTCAGAGATGCAAATAAGTTCAGTTGTTTGTGCTTACTATTTATTGAAACATGCTTCTCAAAGTACTCAATCAATAAGTACATCTCTCTAAAAGTGGGAAAATTTTAAAATTCAGCACCTCCCAATCCCCAAAGGTGCCAGGTCTTAAAGAGTTTACTGTACCAACTTTAAGCTTTAAAATACAAAAAGACAAGACAATACTAATCTCAACAATAGGAATCATTGCATTGTCTTTATTAAAAACTAACTTGAAATAAATTAAAAGATGAAAAATTAAGAAATAAAAATACATAATTAAGCAAAATATCAAAAATAAATATCCACATGTGGTATGCTTAACATGTGTGATATATAAAAAACACAGACTGAAAATCATTTGAATTCATCCTGTCCTCCTAATATGAAAAATATACTGAGCCTAGATAGAAAATGAAAAAAATGCAATAAATTAAGCAAAACATTAAAAGCAATGATTGTTTGCATTCCAGTAGAATTACTCCAGATGGTCACTACTATGAAGTTATCAATTTAACTTTCTTTATGCAGAATTCTGAATACAGAATAGTCAAGCAACAAGCTGGAGACACCTCAACATTTTGTAGCTTACATGTGACCATATATGAATACTTTTTTTTTCCTCCACATTATCAATAAAGTGGGCCTTCAACAATTGTCTACTCCCTAATTTTAATTTCTCATTCATTTTCCCCTAATTAATACTATTATTCCCTTAATCAATGTTGGTTCTGCATCATTAACCATCATCATATCGCCATGTCTCATACATGTGTATACGATATCCATAAGCAGTATTAGTCTACCAGGAATATTCTTGGTGATAGGTTCTCAAACCAGTTGCTAATTTTGTGCCTTATTTACTTTACTTTTGCAACAAATTCAGTGCCTTTGTCTACTAATAGTTTAATAGTTTACTTATAGAGTAGTAGTCTTGTCAAAATTCAGGTGATGTTTACAATATATGGATGTGTGATGTTCTGAAGATGAAAGGAAATCATGTTCCTGGTTGAGTTTATGTAAACCAAAATCACAACAGCTGGGAATACGATATTCTATGTTGTTATAATTATCAAAAGTTTGTGAGCACTCAAAGACAATCTCCTCTACATGCAAACTCTAATATCTTTCATCACAAAGGAATGCAATTTCTTTTCATCTTCAGCAACATTGCACATCCATATCTTCAAAATGTATCGGTGCCATTGAATTCACATCCCGTGCTAAAAAAAAAAAAAAAATTATAAATACATTACAGCAGACAACAATTCCCCACAAATAATCTTAATATACAAAGTTATCAGTATGTGCACTGAAGCTAGACTGCATTACTGTTAGAATATCCATTTCTTGCCAGATTATTTTCCAATAGCTTTCGGAGGATAATGTATCCGCTGTGGGGTACAATGTATCCACCATGTACCCTTGTTTAAAAATCAGGAAGTAATCATTCAAAAAAGGAAGGAAAAAAGAAAAACACTAATACACTCTGTTGAATGTTTCACCTTTTCTAATCTAAATGTTAGTTTTGATTAAATCAGCTAAAAATGTTCATTCCACGAGAATAATAAAGATTAAATAATGTAGTTCAATCTAAATAGCAACAATGGATAAGTTATCAATCAATAAACAACAATATATAAAGGAACTGTTTTATAGTCACTGAAATGACTCAACTGCTGGGGAGGAAAAAAGTGCTTAAGAACCTGTTGCATAAATAAAACAGTAGGTCAAACACATAATTGGAAACCTTGACACCAAAACTAGAATCAAATCTGGACCTACAGCAGATTAATCCTTCAATGAATTTATAATAGACCTCAATTTTGTATTCATAATATCAACCACATACAAAGAGTAAAATTGATCATAATTTTAAAAAAATTCAAATGAATCAGAGATATTAAAACTGGAGCTGGTCTGATCCTATAAAACTGGGAACAGAAAACCATTAGGAATATCATTAACCCATTTTGAAAAAATTCTTTTACCTCTTGAATAATGGAAATAATACACCATTGTCAGAGAATGTTTACACTTTGGCAATACTGAACTCTCTTTTTGCTGAAATCATTGATCACAGTCAATGACCTGACAGAGTTACTCTATAGATATCAATTGCTCATATTTAAAAGGTCTGAATACAGAACCGTGTATTACTCTCTTAATAAGCCCCATTTATTCTTTAAACAAGGATTTCAATGCTCCTGGATTGACAGTCTACGTTGGAATTCAGACAGGTGTACTCAGATCTATTTTTTCTTTGAGGAACCACGAGAGGAGAAAGCCACCTAAGACTGCTAAAAGACAATCTTTCCATTAATGCAGTCCAAAATAAATTTGCAGCATTGTTTTTGTTTATGCAGGATGGAGCACCAGCTCACTATGCAAAAATTGTCCTTAATCCTTAGACAAAGTTTCTAGGTTGATGAATTAAGATAGTGGGGATCCACTGAATGGCCACAGCATCCCCTGGATTTAACACCCTGTGATTACTTTTTGTGAGATCCTTAAAGGATAAAATATTTAGTAATAAACACAGGTCTCGGCTGGAGCTCCAGCTGTCAATAGCTAGAGAATTTGTGAACATTTCTGAGGGATTGTGCCTTGTTGTGTGTGTGTGTGTGTGTGTGTGTGTGTGTGTGTGTGTGTGTGTGTGTGTGTGTGTGAGAGAGAGAGAGAGAGAGAGAGAGAGAGAGAGACTGACTATGTCCAAACAATTACAATTCTATAAAGATCAAAATATCAGCCATATCGAAAAACAATGTAAAAAATTATTTTATTACGTTTATGTTTATGTGTGCCCTTTTTCTACTGTGCTGGCATTAATTAATATATATACAGGTAGTTCTCGACTTTACGAGTTAATTCGTTCCTAGCACATGCTCGTAAAGCGGAAATTTATTTCCCATAGACAATGTTAAAAATAGGGGTTACATTATCAACAATGAAATTAGCTAGCTAATTAGTTTATGTTTAAACAATGATTGATTTATCCAAAGAAATGAAAACGTAGCCTGTAAAATCAAGCAAATTATAATAATAGAGAAATTATTTATGACTTACAAATGTTAAAAAATGTTTATTCTTTATCATCGTCAACTAAATACATACTCGTTGATCACTCATTATTGACTTGGCACTCGGTTTTTGCACAAGGAGGAGTCTTCTTCATAAGCATTTTTTAACGGAACGCACAAATTGCAACTAACCCGATTTGCACGGAGTAACAAGTTTACGAAGCTTAAAAAAAAAAAAAGAGAAGATTCTGAAAATTTGTTTTTTATACGATTGAATACTTCAGTAAAGGGCAAACACATTTCACCACAATAACGTAAAAACCCACACAATTCCAGCTATCGGTATTTTCTCAAATGCAACATGGAGTTTACCACCTGTTTATAACTGCTTGCATAACAGAAAAGCCCAATAAACCGGAAAGTGCAAATTGTTTTATGGTCGTAACTTCCAGAAATGTGCTTTAGAAAAATATCACAAAGCAGTTCAAAATTGGTTCTTATAGCATATGATAACGATGAAAGTGTAGTGCGTTTAATGATTTGAATTGGTAACTAATACAATTTACTCTATATAAACAACCTTTTAGGGAGTTCTATAGCGAAAATTTTAACTTCCAAGGTTGTGGAATGAATTATCAAAAAACAATGCGTTATTGGGTTCATATTACGATATTTTTGCGATACAATGGTAACGGATTAATATCGTAAAGCGGTGTATACAGTATTGTATAGCTAAGCGCGTGGTTTGAAATGCAGTATTTATGAATGTTTAACATTCATTTTTTGCAATTAACATTCATATTTTCAATTTTGCTGTTACTTGGAAAAAAAAAAAAAAAAAAAAAAAACTCGTAAACCCAGGAACTCAAAGCAAGAACTGCCTGTATATTTAAAATAGTAATGTTATTTAGAGTCAAACATGTTCCCTTTCATATCATATGAACCACCCTGCACCATGGAAAAAAAAAATTAACTGTCCAAGGATTAATATAGTATCAGTAGTGGAAAATGATGCAAGACAGCAAGCTTACAGCATCAGTGAAAAAAAACAAAAATTCCTACACCTGCCCACCCCCTCCAATAATTTCTCTAGTTATTCCTTGAATTTATTCAAACTACTCACTTCCACAATAACAGATGGAAATTTTTGGAAGATAACAAAATGCTCAAACTTATGTTGGTATAATTATTGGAAATATGTACATAATGAAGTTAAACGTTTCATTGTACTTTGTTACCATTTCCATGACAGCTGTCTTGCAATATCACCATCATAAAAGATCACAAGAACTTGTTCCTGCGAACAAGTAGGTTTCGGCGCTTTCTTATCTTCAAAAAACAAGTTTACCTACACACCATGCCACTCAAGGAATACTTAACAGGGAAATTAACATCCAACAATCAACTAACCAATGGCTGAAGGAAACTTGCACATATATTTTGCCAAGAAAACTTTGTTTAGGACTAGACTTATTGAATGAATCCAGCCAAGAATCTGTATGAATCAAAGAACTGGGAATAACAACACCAGAAATTTCTTAAACAGAATAATCAGAATCAAAGTGAACCTCTACAGAAGAATTGAAACAATTTGTATAAACTATCACGACAACATTATAGAAAAATTAATGCTAATCATAAATTATTGACATCGTTACTAGTGTATGTTAAATGAAATAGATAATATGTTAACTGACTCAATGTTATTTGAATGAACTTTAAGTAGTAACAAAAAGGAAACTTGCCTGAATTACAAAAAATACTGTGGTCTGGTCCAAAAATGATAAAGTTGTAAACTCTGCTAATTTTATCTTCTGTGCACAAAACCAAAAAGCAAGTAATAGTAGTAATAATAATCGTGGCATGTGAAGCAAGAAAGCAAGTGTATGAGCTTATGTAGCATCAGCAAAAAAAAAAAAAAAATTCACACAACCATTCCCTCTAAATGTTTGTCCAGTTCCTCCTTAAATTTATTTAACCTATCAACTTCCACAACAACAACAGATGGAAGTTTGTTCCAACAATTAACCACCCGCTGGCTAAAGGTAAATTTCCACACATTATTCCACAGCTGTCTTTCCTCAATTTGAATTTATGGCCCCTTAGGTTAGTAATTAGAACAAGTGGAAGAATCCCATCAGAATTCAGTGTGCTCAACCCATTCAAGGCCTTATACACCTCAATCAGATCATCTCACTGGTGCTTAGTCTCCAGCCACTGCAATTGCAGAACTTAAGCCTCTCTTGGTAAGAGGATCCCTTCATTCCCCTCACATCTTGTTGCCCTTCTCTGTACACACTCAAGCATATCTACATCCTTCCTAAAATGAGGCCTCCAGACCTGTACACAGTACTCAAGGCGTGGTCTAACCATTGCCTTATACAGAGGGACAATCATCTCCTTTTCCCTGCTAGCAAAATTCCTGCATATCATTGACAAAACCCCATGACGGCTCTGGCAGCATGTCTGCATTGCTCAGAAAACTTCATATCTGACTGCACAATTACTCCTAGGTCTTTTTCATTTTCTACCACCCTAAGTGTAGTACCACACAGTTGGTACGTTCCTCTGGGGTTACTTCTACCCATATGCAGTACTTTGCATTTGCCAATGTTAAACTTCAGTTGCCACTTCTCAGCCCAGCTTCCCAAATTTTCTAGATCCTGTAGCAGTAGCACACTGCCATTACTGTCATTAACAACCCTGCCAACCTTTGTATCATCTGCAAACTTTGACACTAAGCCTGATATACCTTCATCAATACCACTGATAAATATACAAAACAGTGGACCAAACACTGAACCCTGTGGGATTCCACTAATAACATTAGTCCACGAAGAGCAGTGCCCATTGATTACCACCCTCTGTCTTCTCCCACTCAACCATCCTTTTATCCATTGTAGCAACTTACCTTTAATACCATTCTGCTCCAATTTGTACAGTAGTCTTCCATGCACAATAATGTCAAAAGCTTTCCTGAAATCCAAGTATATGATATCAAAATTATTTTTTGTATCCAGTTCCTTTGTAACCACAGCATAACATCCAGTCAAATTTGTCAGACAAGAATTTCCCTTAACAAACCCATGCTCTGTCTGAATTATTGCTGCAGTCTTGTCTAGATGATCCTGCAATGCACCTTTAACCAGTGACTCAATTATTTTCCCAGGAACAGACGTTAAACTAACTGGTCTGTAATTACTTGTGTCACCCTTCGATCCCCCTTTGTGAATTAGGGAATCGAATTAATCGAATTGAAGTAATGCAGATATTCAACACATGTGAATATTTCACAAGTTAAAGTGTAGAGAATTTAATCAACTTAAGTTTTGTTTTGAAAGGTAATATTTTGTTAAGTTGATAAAAGAAGATGAAGATAAATACTTTTTGTTTGCTTTGAAGACAGAAATTGTTATTACACAAATAAAGTCACAATGATACACATAATGTACAATTTCCAGCTGAGTTTGTTCAAATTGGTTGACATATTCATGGAAGTTAATGTACAGTTTTTTTTTTTTTGTATTACTTTTGTTATTTACTGCATGTAAAGTAAATCTCTGGAAAGCAGAGAATTTTGTCCTTTTAAGGATTCCTGTTAATTGTGGGTAGAATACCTGTTGAATTGTTTATAAGATGCAAAAAAAGAGAGAGAGAGAATTTAATCGAAGTTGTTACAATTTGTATGAGAAGATTAGAGTTTAAGTGTGCTTACTTTAAGGAAGTAGATAAAAGTATCTAAATGAGAGATAACTGTGCCTTGACTGAAGAAAAGTGCAAGTAATAGAAAATTACAGTAAAATACACACAATTCTTTTAAAAGTTTATCCACTGCTTATAACTGTGGATAAACTTTTAAAAGAATAAAAGAACGTGAACCAGGTTTGCAGTTTGGTAATGATTACCCAAGAATTAAGCTATAAGCAGGTTACCCTAATATGGATTTATATGTAGAGGACAGTTTTAAATAAATGTCCCTTGATTACATTATTCTGTGTAAGCAGGGACAGAAACTCAAGTCCATTCATGACAGAAATTTGCTTGGGGCTAATAAACAATGATGTAAAAGAACCTACATGTTTCTGGTTGAGCAGCAAAAAACAGCATCAAAATTAGAATTTGAAAAAAAAAAAAAAACTATTTAGAACTTTAAATTCTTTTCTAATCAATATTGAAACAACAGAGTGTAAGAAAAACTGAACGAAAAAATGGTAGATCGTTTACATTCATTCACCAAGTCTAAGCTAAGGCAACAAAATCATTTTGGAGATATGATAAAATTTCTATAATAGCCAAACTGCAAACATTCAGATAAAAGGCTAAACCATACTTCCATTTCACAGAACTAATGAATGTCAGGTATGCACTATGACAAGAAAACTTTAATTTGAATAATCAACTCCACCATCCTTCTCCTAAATGAAGACAATAAATTTATTTTTATTTTTTTACATAAAAAAAAAAATTTTTTTGTTTCCTTTTTCTTTTTTTTTTGCTGTTTCTATAAGCTTCACTTCCTTACATTATATTAGCAATACTAATGCTAAATAATTATTTTTTTATCCTCCTAAAAGTTGAAGTAGATATGAAGAAAAAGACAAATGACATCATCAGGTATAGAATATATATGCATATATCAACAGATACAATCCATGAAATAAAATTGCATAGACGTGTAAATGGATGCACATCAGTGACACACAGGGTGGCATGTAAAATGGTGACACATTTCAATGCATCCTAAGAAACTCAATAACTCGTTCATTCATTAATTGTTACAAACGTGAATTTTCACGCTCAAATTCTTATTTTACCACATGTTCAATATAAACTCCATTTTAGCAAACAAATTTCCAAAGATACGCATCAGAATTTATAACACTGTGACAATGCATCTTTGTCAATTTTGCAACACAAACACAGGTGAACAATTACAGCTAGCAAATCAATAAGCATAGCAGGTCAAGTCTGGACTCAAAAATGGCAAAAAATAATCTGATATTGTGATGATCAGGTTAACAGAATGACACTACAAGAGAGCTACATCACTGGGTGTCCAAGTAAAGCTGGGCTGCAATGAGCTGTGGCAGGAAGTCACCAAACTAAAATTTGACCAGACAATAGGAGGGAGTATATGATGAGATCAATTCGGCCAGGGAGAGAATGAGAGGCTCATGGAGTCGAATTTTTCTCAGCGTGGTCTGTGCTTGTTAACAGGAGAGAATGTTTCTACAATGATGGGATACACTTAAATAGAAAGGGTGCAAGAATATTTGTTGATGATATTGATGCAGTCTTAGGTGGGTCAGAAAACTGCTAGCTGGGGGGGAATTCACAGACTAATAGATTAACGGCAGCCACAGCCAAAGGTGAAAGTGATTCTTGCACTGCTTCTATTAGAATGAGCAGCAGCCTGGAAAGCGAGGTACTGGGGATTTCAAGAGCTGCTCAGAGTAATCATGGAACAAGTAAATATATGGGTTGTGTTACGGTAACTAAGAGTAGGAATAGGTGCATGTACACCAATGCTAGGAGTATAGTAAATAAGTTTTATGAATTTGTGGTGCTGGTGAAGACATCAAAGGCTGATGTTGTTGGGATATCAGAGACAGTATCACACAGAGATAAGGAATGCAGAATTGGAATTTGGGGAGTACATGTATAGACAGGATAGAATGGGAGGAAGCGTGTCAGGCGTGTTAGTTAAGAAACACACAAAATCTAAGGAAGTGCATCCAGTTGACATGGGTGGACAGTGCAGTGTTGAGTCAGTCTGGTGTGACAAAAGCAATGGGAAAACCAAGTCAAGAGTGTAAGAGTGTGTTATAGACTCTGATGAGTACAATGAACAACTGTACATGGAAATTGAGTGGGCCAGTAAATCAGATTGTCTTATAATGGGGGATTTTAGCTTCCCCGATAAAGACTGGAACTTGTGGGTTGGTCATTCACACACTAGCAAGATTTTATGGATTTACTGGATGACTGTTTTCTACAGCAGCAAGTTCGAGAGACAACCAGATAGTGTAATACTCTTGATCTGATTATAAGCAGTGATTCTTCTGGCATTAAGAATCTGCATATAAAGAAACCACTAGGCATCAGTAATCACAGTGTACTGATGTGGGATTTACTTAAAGATGTAACTACCATCAGGGGTAAAGGGAAGGGTTTTGCTTTCGTAAAGGTGACTACAGTAGTCTCAGAGATTTTTTAAATTTTATACAGCGGAACCAACTGGTGATGTTACCAACCAACAGCAAATTCTAAATGGGAAGCATTCAAGGAATTAATCTTGGAAGTTATTGGACTTTTCATACCAACTAAGAAATAGTGTTCAAGGTTTAGGCCTAAATGAATGTCAGATAACCTAATGAGACTCGTAGCAGAGAAGAAAAATGCATGGGATGCATATGAATTATCAGGAGACACAGATGCCAATGGTTGATAGTCTGTGATCAAGTCACAAAGGATGTTAGGCAAGCAAAGGCAGATTACAAGAATTTTTTTGCAAACAATGCAAAGAAAAACAGTAAAAACTTCTTTACTTATGTAAACTCTAGAAGAAAGGGGATGAATCAGATTGGTCCACTTGATAGACAGTTCGATTGTTGATAAATCTGCTGAGGTAGCTGACAAACAATAAGCATTTTGCATCTACATTTACACATGAGGTCTGTAGGGAAGTCGACGCCAGAAGCTGGCAAGGAGCTAAATGATTGTGTAATAACTGAGAATAAATTAGAAGAGAAATTGTTGAAATTGAACAAAAGAAAGACAGCTGGGGTGGATGGGATCTATCCAGTTATATTAAAGGAAGCAGCAAAGGAAGTAAGCAAACCTTTAGCCAAAATTATGAAAGTTTCCTTGAATTCAGGGGAGGTCCCCACAGACTGCAGATGTACAAATCTGTCCACAATTCACAAAAGGGAGATCAAAGGATAACACGGGTAATTTCAGACCTGTTAGTCTAATTTCTGTTCCAGGGAAAATAATGGAGTCACTGGTTAAGGAAGCGATGCAGAATCATCTGGACAAGTCTGCAGTTATAGTTCAGACACAGCATAGGTTTGTTAAGGAGAAGTCTTGTCTGACAAATCTAACTGGATACTATGGTGTGGTCACAAAGGAACTGGATGCAAGAAATAATTTTGATATCATATACTTGGATTTTAGGAAAGCTTTTGATACTGTGGCACATGGAAGACTACTGTACAAATTGGAGCAGTATGGCATTAAGGGCAAGTTTCTACAATGGATAAAAGGATGGTTAGGTGGGAGAAGACAGAGTGGTTATCAATGGACACTGCTCTTCATCGACTAATGTTATTAGTGGAGTCCCCCAGGGTTCGGTGTTGGGCCCATTGTTGTCTTCGGTATTTATCAATGATGAAGGTATATCGGGGTAAATGTCTAAGTTTGCAGATGATACACAGTTTGGCAGTGTTGTTAATGACAGTAGTGATAGCACGCTACTGCAACAGGATTTCGAAAAGTTGAGCAGATATGCTGAGAGGTGGCTACTGAAGTTTAACATTGACAAATGTTAAACTTCAGTAGGTACTGCATACGGGTAGCAGTATCCCCAGAATAACATATCAACTGGGTGGTACTACACTCAGGGTTGTGTAGAATGAAAAGGGCCTGGGGGTAATTGTGCAGTCAGATATGAAGTTTTCTGAGCATTGCAAAAAGGCTGCAAGAGTAGCTCATGGTGTCTTGTCAATGATACATGAGAATTTTGCTAGCAGGGATAAGGGGGTGATTGCTCCCCCTGTATAAGAAAATTGTCAAGTAATACCTTGAATACTGCATATAGGTCTGGAGGTCTCATTTTAGGAAAGATGAAGAGATGCTGGAACAAGTACAGAGAAGGGCAACAAGATTGGCAAGTGGAACAAAGGGTTGGTGTTACCGAGAAAGAGTTAAGTTCTGCAAATTGCAGTTTCCGGAGACAATTAGATCACCTGCAAGGTGATCTAATTGAGGCCTTGAATGGTTTGAGCAAACTCAATGTTAATGGGATTCTTCCTCCTGCTCAGATTATTCCTGAGGGACATAAATTCAAATTCAGGAAGGACAATTGTAGAATATATGTGCGGAAATTTGCCTTTAGCCAGTGGGTGGTTGATAGTAGGAACAAACGTCCATCTGTTGTAGAGGAGGTCAACAACTTAAATAAGTTCAAGGCAGAACTAGACAAACATTTGGAGTGAATGGATGGGTGAAATGGGAGGTACTTATTTATTTAATTTTATTTATTTATTTTTTTTTTTTTTTTTTGGCTGATGCTATATAAGCTTCTTTCTTGCATCATATACTTCTGGGCTTGCTACCTGGGAGTCCAAAACACTAATGGAACTGATATTCAGGTGACATTCAAGTCAAGTGGACCTAATTTCAGTGAAGTCCAGTCAATCTGTGACAGCCAAATCCCTGCTTGCACCTTCACAATGGTGGGACTGTGGTAACCCTGGGTATAACCATCATGTGCAAGTCCTGAAATACGGCACCTAGTATACCAGAGGAAACCACACAGAGGAATGCAGCCTCTGTGTTACCAGGCAATACTAGGCGGTATATGAATCTAATCAAACAATGCAATACCACCACTTTATTTATTGGAGACGAAGTGGTGGAACTCATGTCTGATCTCCAGAGCAAAGCTTCAGCAACCCCCACCGCTATCTCTTCCATCATGCAGTATGATGATCTTTTGATGTTATGAAAGAGATCATGGAGAGATCCAATATTCTTTACATTTTGAGGGTACAGCTCTAAAACAGTGTTCACAGGCCAGCCACTAGATAGCCTACCAGACCAAACCTAGTCTTAACTCTCTAGATGGCTTTTGGATCACCTAGTGTATAATCTCTCAGATAGTGACTGGAGGGAGTCCAAGTAGTGTGTATGCAGGAGGCATTGCTGAGGCCACATTATGCAAAGGAGCTGGGTATATTCTTGCCATGTGTACGCCATATCCAAACTTCATTGCTTCATACAGCATGTCCTCCACACCCTTTCTTGCTACTGAATACATCATGAATTGTCAAACTGATAGACGAAACTTATCTGCAAAAAGATCTAAACCTCCCAAACACTTCCTCATTCATTTCACATATACAGTCAGTTCTGCTATAACGTGCATTTTCGCTATGCGAATTTGCTCCAACAAGACTGATATATTGGGGAACAATGAGGTATAACGTGATTTTGGCTCATGCATTACTCCGTCTACTAGTAACACCAGGTGAACACAAAATCCGGCACCAGGCTGAACATAGCAACCTGCACAGCAATACATACATGTTTACAAAGCTTAAAACATGCCAAATGTGTAAAAGCTATATTTCCCACGTACTGTAGTCGTAATGGTCGGAGACACACACTGTTGTCATTCGCTCTATTCACAAGATAACACATAATACTGTAGGCAGACTCATGGTTTCAGGAACCCACATTTTTCTGTTCAAACAGCGTGAAGTGTGACAGAGTGAGCAGATTTCTGGAGGTCACTACCATAAAACAATAAAAACAATTCACAGTTCTCAATTTATTGGGCTATTCAGTTAGTGCAATCTAATTATAAACAGGTAGTAAACTTGATCTTATTGCATTTGTGATAATACAGATAGCTGGAATTCTGTGGGTTTTTACGTCATTATGGCGACAAGTGTTTCCCCTTCCATGAAATCTTCAATCATATAAAAAACAAATCAAATTTCTGAATCTTCTCTTAATTCCTCTTTTTTAAGCTTCATAAGCTTGTTCACTTGTGCGTCTTGAGTTCGTCGTTATTGATTGCTTATATTTTTTACTGTTTTAAATTTTACAATCTAAAAAAAAGAAAATGTCAGTGAACAGAAATATCAATCAATCAAACTTCATATCTTGTCAAGGTAAAGTGCGATATTTACTGTAATATTTATTTATTTATCAGAAATTTACGATGTTTAAACCTGTTAGCAATATTATTGAGTTTCTAACTTTTTTTAGTTTTACTTACCAGACTGAACTTTATTTGAATTATTTTCCAAATTATTTGCTGTATGATTCCTTTCACTTCAAAAGTAGTACCTGTGCATATGTCCATTCTGATATTCCCTGTCAAAAACTTAGTAATTTGGAATCTCCTCTTTTTAATCGTCTATGGCTTACTCTCTTACAAATTCATCTGTTGCCTCTATCGTTCTCCTAACTCTACTAATCACTTCGAACTCTCACTGGAGAAACTTTACTTTCTCCAGTCCAACTTTCCTAAAAGTGAGGTGATTTTCCTTGATGATTTTAGTGTTCACAACTCCATGTGGCTTCGTTTTCTAGTCACACAGACCCAACTGGTCGAGATTCTGAGGTTTTCATAATTACTAAGATTGTTGATTTACTACCAGAATACCAGACAATCCTAACCACACAGCACAAAATACTGCTCTTACTTATTGCTGCTGTCCAATGACTGCCAACATGCTTGATCTTTTTTGCACAAATGGCCCCTCTAAGTACACAGTTGAGGTGAGCAGTCCCATAGGCACCTCAGATAACTTGATGGTCTCTTTTCCAATGGAGCCTTTTTCTTGTGGCCATTCTGAACTTAGTGTTGTTTGTCATTACAAGAATTCAAAATGATATGATCTGCAAGATTTCTTTTCTTCTTTTCCTTTGTCCGATTATTGTTTCAAACCTTCTGATGTCAATGTTTTCTCAGATCTTGTCAGTGAAATTATTCCTGTAGGTATGAAATCCTTTATTCCACAATGCACCTTAAAAATATTGTCCTTTATCTAAACCTTGATTTTCCAATAAATTGCTAAGGCTGTTCACAAGATAAGAATGTTGCATATTGCATTTGGCTTGTATCTAAATCTCCAGGTTCATTTTCTCCTACACTAAAACTCGCAACAACTGTAAAGCAGTTATTAATCAGCCCAAACTAAATTTAGAATTGGCTAAGAGTAGAAAACTTGCTTCTTGTTCAAATGGTAGTCAAGCATTCTGGTCTCTTGCCAAAGCTATTGGCAAGAGACTAGACTTTGTCCATCTCTATACCCACCTCAGTCAAAACCTCAGTAAACCACCTCCTACCATTCACAGTACACTCCATTCAGTGCCTCCTGTAGTCTTCTGTCAAAAGAATTTTGAATAATCTTGATGCTAAGAAAGTTCCAGGCTTGATGGTATTTCTCCACTTGTTTCTCAAAATGTGTGCTCCTGAATTACTCCTGTTATGCATCACCAGTTTTCACTCTCATTTTAAAGCTGTTTTCCCCTCTTCTGCTTGGAAATTTATTGCAGTTCCTAAAAAGGATGACAAATCTCTCTCATTGCACTTACTTCTACTATTTCTAAAGAAATGGAGAAATCAATTAACTGCCAAATCCTAAACTATCTACATACCTTCTGTCTGATCTACCTTCTGTATGATCGCCAGTATGGATTCCATCAGGCAAGATCATATATCTCTACTGGGGATTACCCTGACTTCTAAACTCCCTTAGCATAAACACATTACAAATATTGCTTCCTCTGCATCTAAAAAACTGGTTTTTCTCTTTTGTTCTTAGCATTACTTTTCTTCCAAACAGCTGTTCACTCTCTATACAAATTGCAAAACTGCGCTACCATGGAATAGTGTTCCTACATTTGGTGCCCCCAAAACCTCTCTCAAACTTTTAGATTCTATTCAAAAGAGGACAGTTAAGGTTATTTAATAACTTGTCTCTCTCTCTCTCAGTCTCTCCATTCTGTCTCACAGATGTTCTGTTTCTGCTGCATGCCTTTTCTATAGATACTTTCATTACACTGTTCTTCTGAATTGGCTTCTATAATTCCTGCTCTCTCTCTCTCTTCATCTTCTCGATCTTCAACCCATGTTGCAGTACTAAGTGCTATAGGTTCTAATACCTCTGTGTTTGGGGTTCTCATTAAAAAAAAAATGCCCCCACAACAGTTACACTGTTTCTGTAAAATAAATTACAACTTTAACCTTGTGCCAGATTATGAGGCATGATTTCTCTGCCATTTTGCTAACTGACAGGAGCAAAAAATACTGCTCTTACTTATTGCTGCTGTCCAATGAATTTTCCAGAATCTACTGCAGCCTTACCAATAAATGAAATTTACCTAACAGTCTTAATTGATAATATAATGAGTCAACATTTCATGCTGCAGTCTGCGCAATACAAAAGCACTGCCTTCCTCACTGTGTGCTATCTTATTGAAGAAATTTTGTAGTGCATATTTGTATAATTATGTTTATTTTAAAGTCAACATTTATTTAAAAATAAAACAAAAATTATTTCTTTGTGTTAGAAAAATGAAGTAGAACTTAAACAAATAATAGTTACATTAAAATAATTTGAACGAATATTCATTAGAACAATTTCAGTATACAACAAAATGAAGAGAAGTTCACTGTAACAGGATTTTACACTATAATTTGTAATAAATGAAAATATTTACAGTAAAAATCAAGAAGTCTTTACATTTAATGGTGAGTTATGTTGCTTAAGTGGTTTGGGATAGATGAAAAGCTGAATGGTGGAATTTATAGCGAGAAAGAATTGGGTGATGCTGAATTGAGTGTCCATTCATCTGCCAAAACACTGTAGAGGCCAACTAGGAGGTGAATCAATTATTTTATGGTCATATCAGGAAATTAAAATGAGGCCCATGAACAGTTGTAGTAGTAGTGGCATGTGATGCAAGAAAGCAAATGTATGAGCTTATGCAGCATCAGCCAAAAAAAAAAAAAAAAAAAAAAACACACCAAATGCCTGTCCAGTTCCTCCTTAAATTTATTCAACCTATCAACTTCCACAACGACAGATGGAAGTTTGTTCCAGCAATTAACCACCCGCTGGCTAAAGGCAAATTTCCACACATCTATTCTACTTCTGTCCTTTCTTAATTTGAATTTATGCCCCCTTAGGTTCGTAATCAGAACAAGTGGGAGAATCCCATCAGAATTCAGCATGCTCAACCCATTCAAGGCCTTATACACCTCAATCAGAACATCTCGCTGGTGCTTAGTCTCCAGCCACTGCAATTGCAGAACTTAAGCCTCTCTTGGTAAGAGGATCCCTTCATTCCCCTCACCAATCTTGTCGCCCTTCTCTGTACACACTCAAGCATATCTACATCCTTCCTAAAATAAGGCCTCCAGACCTGTACGCAGTACTCAAGCCGTGGCCTGACCATTGCCTTATACAGAGGGATAATCATCTTTTCCCTGCTAGCAAAATTCCTATATATCATTGACAAAACCCCATGACCTGCCCTGGCAGCCTGTCTGCATTGCTCAGAAAACTTCATATCTGCCTGCACAATTACTCCCACGTCTTTTTCATTTTCTACCACCTTAAATGTAGTACCACACAGTTGGTACGTTTCTCTGGGGTTACTTCTACCCATATGTAGTACTTTGCATTTGTCAAGGTTAAACTTCAGTTGCCACTTCTTAGCCCATCTGCCCAAATTATCTAGATCCTGTTGCAGTAGCACACTGCCATTACTGTCATTAACGACCCTGCCAACCTTTGTATCATCTGCAAACTTCGACATTAAGCCTGATATACCTTCATCAATATCATTGATAAATATACAAAACAACAGTGGACCTAACACCGAACCCTGTGGGACTCCACTAATCATCTTTTGTTAACCATCATCTTTTCTAATTATTTCCTGGCAATGCATTTGTAGTTTTCTTGGAATATACAAGGATCAGCTGAATCTTAACTTGTTTCTTCTAAATAGTTTTGGAACATTTTGAACAGTGCTATCTCTCATTTCTTCTGGTGTTTTCATTTCATTTGGTCCTCGAGGTTGTCACAGACATTCTCTCAGATATGCCAGAGAAGCTATACTTGCTACCGAGAGTCTAAAACGCTGATGGAACTGATGTTCGGGTGACATTCAAGTCAAGTGGACCCAATTTTGGCGAAGTCCAGACGGTCTGTGACAGCCAAATCCTCTGCTTGCACCTTCACAATGGTGGGACTGTTAGCAATCCTAGGTATAACCCCCCATGCACAAAGCACACTGTGCATGACCACCCAAGTGTGAACCAACGTAAGCAGGGGTCGAGGTGTGGCACCCACACCATATGGCGGAATGCCGCCCCCCTGTTTTACCAGGCAATACTAGGTGGTAGATGACTCTCATCAACCGATGCAATACCACCACTTGGCTTATCGGAGGTTCGAAGTGGTGGAACGCATGTTTAATCTCCAGAGTTAAGTTCCGGTCAACCCTTCCCCATCTCTTCCATCATGCAGTATGACGGATGACTTTTGAGGTTATGATGGATATCATAGCGAGATCCAATCTTCCTTACATTTCAAGGGTACAGCTCTAAAACGGTGTTCACAGGCCGGCTGCTAGTTAGTACACCAGACCGAACCTATTTAACTCTTTAGGAGGCTTCCGTATCAGCTAGCGTATAATCTTGCTACCTCTGCCCTGCCAAATAATGACTGGAGGGAGTCCGAGTAGTGTGTGTACGCAGGGGGCATTGTCGAGGGCATGTTATGTCAAGGATATGGGTATATTCTTACTATGTGTATTCCATATCCAAAAATTTCATTACTTCATACAGCACGTCCCCCCCCCCACTTCTTACTATTGAATACACCATGAATTGACAAACTAATAGAGTAAGCTTATTTGCAAAAAAATCTAAACCTCCCAAACACTTCCTAGTTCATTTCATACGTGGTCTCAATTCTAATCTCAATGCTCTTCATTTCCACTTGCAGTCTGCCAAACCCCATGTACATTTTCTGACAGAATCTCAGTTAACGGTTGATTCAACTACAACTCATCTGAGTTGCCCAAATTATTTGCTGTATGATTTCTTTCACCTCAAACGTGGTACTTGTGCATATATCCGTTACGATATTCTCTGTCAGAGACTTGGTAATTTGGAATCTCCTCTTTTTGATCTTCTTTGGCTTAAAATCTCTCTACCTCATTCTGTCAAATTCATCTGTTGTCTCTACCATTCTCATAACTCCACTAATCACTTGGAGCTTTTTGACTTCCTCTCTTTGCAACTTTACTTTCTCCAGTCCAACTTCCCTAACAGTGAGGTAATTTTCCTTTGTGATTTAATGTTCACAACTCCAGCTGGCTTCCGTTTTCTAGTCACACCAACCCAGCTGGTCGAGATGCTGAGGCTTTTGCAATTACTAATGACCTTGCACAGATTGTACATTTACCTCCAAGAATACCAGACAATCCTAACCACACAGCCGACACTTGATCTTGATCTTTTTCTCACAAACAACCCTTCTACGTACACACTCAAAGTGAGTGGTCCTTTAGGCACCTCAGATCACAACTTGGTGATTGTCTGTTCTCCAATGGAGCCTTTATCTCATGGCTATTCCCAACCTCATGTTGTCTGGCATTACAAGAATGTAAAATGGGATGACCTGCAAGATTTCTTTTCTTCTTTTCCTTGGTCGGACTACTGTTTCAAAACTTCATATGTCAACATTTGCTCAGATCGTGTCAGTGAAATTATTCTTGTAGGAATGGAATCCTTTATCCCACACTCCACTTTAAAATCTCGTCCATTCTTCTCTTGAACAGCCTTAGCACATTTATTGTAAAACCTTGGTTTTCCAATAAATGTGCTAAGGCAGTTCAAGAGAAGAATGTTGAATATCATAATTGGCTTGTTTCCAATTCTTCAGTTTCATTTTCTGCCTACACCAAAGCTTGCAACAATTGTAAAGCAGTTATTAATCAATCCAAACTAGAGTTTGAACAGGATAAGAGTAGAAAACTTGCTTCTTACCCTAACGGTAGCCAAGTATTCTGGCCTCTTGCCAAAGCTACTGGCCGCAACTTTTGCCCATCTCTGTCAGAACCAGATGGTTCTGTTGTCACTTCAGCGAAAGATAAAGCTGACTTGTTAACATCCCATTTTTCTTCCAACTCGTGTATTAATGATCTTGGTAAAATACCTCCCACCATTCCCAACACGCTCCATTCAATGCTTCCTGTGGTCTTCCGTCAAAAGGATGTCAGAAGGATTTTGACAAATCTTGATGCTAAGAAAGCTCCAGGTCCTGATGGTATTACACCACTCAAAATCTGTGCTCCTGAACCTACTCCTATTCTTTGCTGCCTTTTTTCACTTTCTTATTCCAAAGATGTTTTTCCTACTGCTTGGAAATTTGCTCATATCCAGCCAGTTCCTAAAAAAGTGACAAATCCCTCCCATCCAATTAATGTCCCATTGCAATTACTTCTATTCTTTCTAAAGTAATGGAGAAATCAATTAACCGCCAACTCTTAAAAACTAACTAGAAACCTTCCATCTGATCCTTGATCAGATGGAAGGTTTGGATTCCATCAGTGTCGATGCCAGTATGGATTCCATCAGTGTCGATCCACTGGCGATATTCTGGCTAATGTTACCCAGTTATGGACAAATTCAATGGAAAAGTTCGATGAAACACAAGCAGTTCTCTTGACATCTCAAAGGCTTTCGATCTTGTTTGGCATAAAGGTCTCCTAAACAAGCTTCCATCTTATGGTTTGCCAACTGTTTTTTGTAATTCTTTATCCAGTTTTCTCTCTAATTGCCCACTGAGGGTGATGGTAGATGGCTCTCTGTCTTCTAACTTCTCCACTAATGCTGGTGTACCCCAAGGTTCAGTTCTTTCCCCCACTCTTTTCCTCTTGTATATTAATGACCTTCTTCCATTGATTGAAATCCTATCCACAGTTTTGCTGATGATAGCACATTGCATTACACTTTCCATTTTGAAAAACTTTGCTCTGCTCAATCAGCTTCAACTTCTCGAATATACGCTACCAATTCTTTAAATGCCAATCTCCAGGTAATTCTCCAGGGGGGAAAAGACAACTTAGTCGATTTTAATCCTTCTAAACCTCAAATCTTGTCTTATATCTCGCAAAATGGATTCTTCTAATCCTATGCTTATCTTTGGTGACACTCCGATTTCTAGGCAAGTTGATATATCTCTTTTGAGGATTTTACTAACTTCTAATCTCTCTTGGCACAAGCACATTACAAATATTGCTTCCTCTGCATCTAAAAAACTTGGTTTCTCTTTTGCTCTCAGTGTTACTTTTCTTCCAAACAGTTGTTCACTCTGTACAAATCTCAAATCCACCCTACCATGGAATACTGTTCCCACATCTGGGACAGTGTCTTCAAACCTCTCTCAGGCTTCTAGATTCCATTCAGAAGAGGGCAGTTAGGTTAATTAATGACTCATCCCTAACAGAGTCTCTCCACTCGCTGTCTCATAGACATACTGTTTCTGCTGGGTGCCTTTTCTACAGATACTTTCATGGGCACTGTTCTTCTGAATTAGCTTCTATAATTCCCGCTCTCTCTTTCAAAACAGTCCGAACATGTGCTGTCACCAGCCAACATCCATTTACTGTTCAACTTCAAACTCACAGAACCAACTTTTCGTCTTCCTCGTTTATTCATTCAACTGCCGTTTTTTGGAATAACCTTCCTTCATATGGCTTTCCTGAAAATTACTGTCTATAGAAGTTCAAGTCTAATGTCAACAAATATCTTCTCTCATCTTCTCAACTTCCAACTCAAGCACGGTACTAAGTACTATAGGTTCTAATACCTCTCGTGTTTGGGGTTTTCATAAAAAAAAAAAAAAAAAAAAAAAAAAAAATTTCCTTAGATATTGGCAAACTTTCTTCCACGATGACTGTCTTGCTTCTCAACATACATCCTCCTGACACAGGCTATGATGCTGTATACCACCACAGCCTGCTTCAGCGGGTTGTTTGGTCTTACTTCCATTATCTGAAGGAATTCATACAAAAACTATGCCAAAAGCATCTTCAAAAAGGGTTCTTGCCATGTCATCCCTCTCTTGAACTCTGTGCTATTCCAGTTCAAGTAAGTCCTCAGACGCTAATTCTTCGCTGTGAGATGCAGCAATCTGCCTAAACCTTCAGTTTTCATATCTTCCAGTTCAGCCTCATCGGCTAAAGTTTCAATCTCTTAAAAAAACAGCAGGTGTGAAAGCCACCAAAGTCAATAAATACTACATATACCATGTCTAGTATTTGTTGCACAGAATTCATGTGGGTCAGTATTAACTCTTCCCAAGATTCTGCAATGTTCTCAAAGGAACTGGAGCTGTATGTCTTCAAAATCTGCCAAATGGTAGGCTAGTGTAGCTGGTCCATTGCCTTGATAAACCTCAAAATAGTTAAAAATTCAAGTGTTAGTTCAATATAATATAATATCCTGAATATAGGTAGTTTCCAACTTTATGAGTTAATTTGTTCCTAGCGTGTGCTTGTAAAGCAAAACTCTTAAAGCAGAAATTTATTTCCCATTTACATAATGTTAAAAATAGGGGTTATGTTCTCAACAATGAACTTAGTTAGCTAATTAATTTGTTTAAACAATGATTGATTTATCCAAAGAATTGAAAATGTAGCCTGTAAAATCAAATCAAGAAGCATGTGCTATGCACTGCTGCTCCTGCCCACCTGGCAATTCTGGAGCAGCAATCACGGATTGATCAGAGGTTTAGATGTAATTATCCCCCCAAGGTTATTCTAAAAGCATGTTCTTACACATTCTGCTTCTGCATTGTCTGTATACAGAAAAATTTTTCTAATCTGTTAATCCCCCCCCCCCAAATATGAAAGCTAGGTCTGTCCTAGCTGATTAAACCCTTCAATGATGACTAAAATTCACTTATGCCCCATAGGATTTATTTTGTTTTGAAAAGAACAATTTCTACAATTTAGTCAATATAAAAAACTTCAATGGTAATGTTCAATTCTAGAGAAAGATGCAAATATCGTAACAAAAACCACCTTCTGGATGCAGAGAAATATGCCCACTTCTTAAAAACTCCCATTTTGTTTCCTTTCTTCCTTCCTTCCAGGACACAACACAGCTCAGAAACTTCTTTTTAACTGGTAGAATGTGTGTGTGGGAAGTGCCTTTCTATGAGAAGAACAGATAAATTCATCTCCGATTCCTTCGTAACTGAAAAGGTATCCTCTCCATTATGTATCTCTCTAGCAATCCATGTAACTTTGGGCTGAATTCCAACATGGGAGGAGTGTTTAGGTTGGATCAAAAAAGACATCAATGAAACATCCTTTTTATCTGCCACTTTATTGTCAATAAGTGGACTTAAAAACACCTTTTCTTCACTTTAGTGGAACATTAGTTCTTCTGGCATTGCCTATCTTCATAGATTCACAGTTCCATAAGCTGCAAATCCATATTGTTGCAGTTCCTAAAATAGCATCCCACTCTGGAAAAAAGAAAAAGTCTGAAAACTAAAGTTGAGATCTAAGTGTAAATACTGTCACAGAACACAATGAAGTTTGTCAATGTGGAATTGTAAACCACATGTCCATGAAAACAACATAACCCTTATCTATTAGTTCTGAACAAAGCACAAGTTTGTAACTGATGCATAGCTGACAAGCTTCAATAGTACACCCCTCTTCTTTTTTCATGTTTCTCTTCCCCTTGACCAGTATATACAAAAAAAAAAAAAGGTTTGTATAACCACTGTTAGCTTCACAAACAAAAAATGCCTTCAAGTCAAACCTGGCTTCTTCTGTGGAATATACTGCTTCATTATAAATTGAGTATTTAAGAATAATTTTTAACTGCAACTAGACAAAACAGAAGCAAGAATAGCATTTTTATCAAAAACTTACCAGTTTACAAGGTGTTACAATATCTACAGCTAAATGGTCAAGACTTGTAACATGATTGCTGACAATAATTTTAACATCTTCACGTTTGTTTTCCCTATCTTCTTTTATTACTACACCCATAGCTGCATAGAAGCCTCTTATGACTGCACTAGTGAAAGAAAATAATTTAAATAGCTAAAACACTGGTCATGATACTATATTAAAATTTTATCATATTTTGATGGTCGATATTCCCAGAACACTTACACATGCATTTTTATAGGTAACAAATCCTGAGATACAGATATCAAATTCTTTTACTGTACCAGCATAAAAGTATAAATACTACCAAGGGTAAAGGTACCAAGGGTAAAAAAAGATAGACCAGGAAGGTCGCATCATAAAAAAATACAAAAAGAGGGAAAAAACCATGACAGAATAATAGATTTGAATACTTATCAAGAAATTAGCCAGACTTCTAGATATAGTATTTAAAATCATTTTTGTGCATGTTTTTTTGGGTTTTTTCCCCCTTCTACTATGTTCCTCAAAAAATCTCACAGAGGTGACATATATACTATTCAGAAACTTGCTAAAAAAAAAAAGGTTGATATTCAAAATTGATTATACGTATTATTATACAAATATACACTGCTTCTCATATTTTAAAACTTGAGAATCTGTTCACCTTTGTCAGAGGAAAACACATATACAGAGTATCTCAAAAATACATGGCATAACTTCAGGAATGAGTTCCTCATATGTAGACAATAAAAATATTTTATATCAACATAGTTCCGGAAATGCTTCGTTCCCGAGTTATTAACCGGAATGTCTTATCTCCTGCAGGTGAATTCCTTCATCACAAGGTACTGACAGAATCTGGTGGTTTTCCGTTCCGACCACGTACTCAAATCAGGAGCAAGCGGACATGCACTTTATGTACTTTTGGCAGACGGCAATGCTCTGGATGCTCATCGTTTGTACCACGAAAGGTTCCCAGAATGAAGATGTCCAGACAGGAAAATGTTTGTTGTTCAATAAGATCTATCCATCGCCGCCTTTGTGAACATGGGATCTTTACATCTCATGCTGCCAACAGAGGACAACCAAGATCTACAACTCCTGAAGTAAAGGAGAAGATTTTGGATGTTGTGCATGCCACTCCTGGAATCAGCACACGCAGAATAGCAATGCAACTGGCTGTTCAACGTTCAACTATTTGGAGAGTGTTGCAAAAACACCAACTGTATCCTTATCATCTGCAAAGGGTACAGGCCTTGTCACCAGTAGATTACCCTGCACGAGTAATGTTCTGCCAGTGGTTCTTGCAGCAGTGTGGTACAACTCCTCACTTTTCTGCCTTAGTGATATTCACAGATGAAGCACAGTTCACACGAGACGGAATCCAAAACTTTCACAATCAGCATGTATGGGCTGAGGAAAACCCACATGCAATTCTTCCATCACATCACCAACAGCAGTTTAGCCTCAACATCTGGGTAGGTGTTTCTGGTGATAAGTTATTTGGGCCCTATGTCACATCGACATAGGATGTCGATGTGAGGCCTGTATTCAGGCAGAAGGTGGACATTTTGAACAATTACTATAAGGTGATGTGAACAGTTAAGTGTCATAGACAGGCCTTCAAAACTCGGAAACCAAAACTCGGAAACTTCCAAACAAACTCACAGGGCAGGCATACAGAAATTTTCTGGAAAACAACATGCCTGATTTTTTGGACAATACGCCACTTCGTCAACAAGCACACTTCGTTCATGCACGATGGCATTCCCGCACATTTCAGCCACCTAGCCCGCAATTACCTGAATCGAAGGTTTCCTGGTCGGTGGATAGGTAGAGGTGGACCAACTGCCTGGCCTCCACGCTCACTGATTTAAACCCACTAGATTTCTTCTTGTGGGGCCATTTAAAGCCATTAGTGTATTCAACTACGGTAGTTGATGTGGAAACCCTCCGCAATTGAATTGTGGCAGGTTGTGAGACAATACAAAACATGTCAAGAATTTGGTATCGTCTTCGCGAGTCCATAGGATGTCGATGTGAGGCCTGTATTCAGGCAGAAGGTGGACATTTTGAACAATTACTATAAGGTGATGTGAACAGTTAAGTGTCATAGACAGGCCTTCAAAACTCGGAAACCAAGCATTTCCGGAACTACGTTGATATAAAATATTTTTATTGTCTGCATATGAGGAACTCATTCGTGAAGTTATGCCGTGTATTTTTGAGACACCCTGTATACACACAAATAACACTGACAAGAGCAGTGTCATGCTGTCGCTGTCACAAAATGTACAGGCACAGGCCTGTACATTTTGTGATCTACATAATGGATTTTCTTTACAATCAACTAACGAATTTCTTTACAATCTACTGTGCAGTGTAATAAAATATCACAATATGAACACAAAAAAAATTTAATTAAAAAAAAAGTACACAATGGTTCTTGATGCAGATTTTACACCGTTACTCAAGGTGCCATATATGACTATATAAAATGAGTTGACCTATACAAGGAATGTGATTTGAATTAGAATTTAAAAGGCAAAAATAGAAGTCTATTCATACAGGAGTACTTTACCAAGAGTTGGCAGAATTGTGACCAGATGGTTGCAGGCCTGTTCTGTAAGAGGATGGGGTTCCCAAAATTCTCAGTTAGTCAATCCTTCAGAAAGCTATTCAGTGAAATCCATATATCAATCCCAAAATAAATTCTCAATACAGTAATACCCCGACTTACGCGAACTCGGAGTTACGCGGTTCTTGATTTTTTCGTTTGGCAACGCTGCCGCCCACTATCTTCAAGGTCGTTTTTCATATGTTATTGATATACGGTGCGACGGCGGAGAATGAGAGCGAAAGATGAACAAAATTCAACTTTTATGTTTTTTTTATGTTTTTATATCTGCTTTTATGTTTTTTTATATCAGTGAAGGGGAAACACATTTCACCATAATAACGTAAAAACCAACACAATTCCAGCTATCGGTATAATCGCAAATGCAATTAGATCGAGTTACTACCAGTTTATAACAGATTTCACTAGCAGAAACGCAACTGGATTTTTATTGTTTTATGGTAGTAACCCCTAGAAATGTGAGGTGTTAATAGTGTATCTCTGCCTTTATGGTGTTGTTTATTCAGTTGCTACACGCGCGCAGCTTTGTTTATGCGTATCAAGCGTGCCTCCTCGTTTTGTAATTGCGCTTTATTCCCTAAAAATTAGTAAAATACTTAATTAAAAGGTGTGAAAAGGAAGCGTCCTGGTGAAGACACTGCAGATTCAGAGAGAAAAAGAAAAGCAATTATCGATAAACAGAGGCGGACTGGATCAAAAATTCTTACCCGGGAAAATTTGTAGTGGCCTCATACTATGGTTTATGGCCAAAATCACACTGGCCCACCGAGGTTTCCCCGGTAAGGCTTATGGCCAGTCCACCTTTGTCGATAGAGAAAAAATATGAAATTGTGAAACGCTTTGAGCGAAATGAAAGACCATGTGATATTGCACGTGCTACAGGCCTAAATGAAGCAACGGCGAAAAGCACATGACAATTGCAAACTTGACAGGTTGAAAATTGAAAAGGGCTCAATTGTAAAGGGCTTAAAATTTTTAGAAAACAGACTCCAACGAAGAACACGTTATAGCTACAAAGCAAGGAATAAAAAAATTATTAGCTTGCTACGAAGAAATTCTGCGTGAAAAAAAGAACGCGCTGTGTCGTCAGACGAATTTGTTAGATTTTATGAAGCCACCGACATCGAAATAACTTTTTAACGTAAGTCATTTGTTTTTTAAATACATATTTTGTATTAATATGTATAAAGAACTGCAATTTTATTTTATTAATATTTTTCTTCTAAACTAGTGTTTTTGTTAGTCCTTGGTCCCAATTAAGCAAAATTTATATGTATTTATATGCAAAGTTGTACCCCGACTTACGCGAATTCGACTTACGCGATTTTCTTCGGACCCACCTATCGCGTAACTTCGGGGTATTACTGTATACAGTTGGACCTCTCTTCAACAAACTTCCATATAGCGAATTTTTCTATGTAGCAAACTTTTTTTTATTTCCCCTTGATCATTACATTGAAAATAGTTTAGTTTCCATATAACAAAGAAAATTTCCATTTAACGAACTGATTTTGAGAGACCCTGGTACCCATTGTTCACACCTCTGGCCTTTTTAGGCAATAGAGCTCATGCTGTAGAAAGCACGAATTAAGAACTAAAAGGATTAAGAATTAAGAGCTAAAACATTTTACAATTTAGTGGCACCTGTAAAACCCTTCAGGAGGAAACTGACCAACCACAGTGCGGGATAGAAAAAGATGAAAGGTTTTGAAAGAGGCCTTTGCCCAGCAGTGGGTCAGCAATAGCTAAAAAGAAGTAAAACGTATACACTACTGTACCGAGAAGTTGCGCTGGTCAGCTGCCATCTATGTGTCCATAGCCACTGGCAAAGATTAAGGCATATTCCCAACACAGATATTGGTCTGATCAACCTGATTTCTACTGCAAGCATCCTAATAGAGAATTAGGAGACAGTGATTTTCCTTTAACCCAGAAATTTATCTTTGTTTCAAAGAAATTAGTCATCCACACTTTCACTAAATTTCACCTGTCTCTGTTTACATGGTAAGGTACACAAGTGGTCCCTAATTTCAGTTTTGTTTTAGCTGCTGTGCAAGTAACCTTACGGTGTCTAAGAGGAAATCCTCGAGTGAAGTGTGAAGTGGAAGTGCTTAATAGTGTAGATTGAGGTGTTAAAAGAAAGAAATTGCTCTAAAATTTGGTATTCCTGCCAGTAGTGCGTTAACCATTCTGAAAAACTGTTTGAGGAAACGGGACCCAATCAGAAGCGTGTGAAATTATGCCTGTATGAAGATTATTATTATTATTAGCCATATGGTGCAAGGAAGCCTGAAGCTTATGCTGCACCAGCAAAAAAAAAAAATTACCGAGTTACCAGAGAGGGAGAGAGAGAAAGAAAGAGTCAAAAGTAGAAAGGAATCATCAAGAAAGAGAAAAATGATGATATCCAGCTCAGGACCCTGGGTGTGCCAAGCCCATACTCACCAGATGTGAGCCCCTGGGGTTAATGTAAATGATGCAGTTTTTAAGTGGATGAAGTTGATTCAAAACTAAAATGTACTGATATCGGGGCCATTAATAAAAGAAAAGACTATGGAGTATGCATCTTTTCTGGAGCATAAAACATTCCAAGCCAGTTCTAGTTGGCTGGACAAATTTAAAGAGTGCCAGGGCTAACTCGAAAAAGTTATTTCTGATGAAAGTGGAGTTGCAATCAAAGAAGACTATACCCATTGGAAAGAAACAGTTTTAAAAAAAAATTTTTGAACAGTGGATTTTAAATTTTGATAGAAAGATGATGAAAGAAAACAGAAAAATCGCATTGATTGTCGACAACTGCCCAGCCCACCTTCACTCGGTAATTTTGAAACTTGAAAATGTGAAGCTTGTTTTCTTCCCTCTGAATACCTCATTAAAATTGCAAGGATTTGAAAATGCACTAAAGGCACATACTGAAAAAAAATTATACTGAGGATAAAAACCAACCAACCTACAGATTCTGTTATAAATTTGCAGTTGTACATATATCAGAGTTGGAGAAAGTGTAGAGTCAAGATCGACGGAAACAATGATTTAGAATTGTTTTGCAAAAGCAGGTTCTGCTAAAACGTCAATTAACAGTGATGAGAGGGATGAACTACTACAAAGGCATTGGGCAATCTTGGGAAGAGTTCCAAGTGAGGTTTGATCAGTGGAGAAATTGTTCTTGACGAATTTTTAGGAGTTGATAATGATGTCATAGTAGCTGAATATCAGCGACTCCACATTCTGGAGTGTATTTAAAGAACTAGTGACAATATCAACGATGAGTTGGATGAAAATGAGGGCAACAAAGGGAATGAGAGCAATAGCAATATTAAACCTTCCATACAAGAAATGTTGGTAGCATTTGACACTGAGACAAGGCCTTCAGTGGGAAGAAAATGTAATAGAAAATATATTTGAGTGTTTAAACAAATGAGAACATTTTTATGAATGATGTGCAGTAGAATCCAGTGTACAACAAAAAATAACCAAATATTTTAAGACATAATTCTTAAAACTGTACTAACATATTGTGTGCATCATGTAAGTAGTAATTTCTTAATATGTATGTATTAATAAATTAATTGTTTTAAAATGTTAGGAAATTTATTCATTCCTGCTTATTTCTGATTTATTTCTCATCTTTTACTATATTTCTGAATTTACAGTATTTTTCACTGTTGAAAAGAGCATATTTCTTTATAACAAAAATTTGTTTAACAAATTTTTTCAAGGGAACGAGCGATTTCATTATACAGAGGTCCAATTGTATGTGTAATATTAGTATTATATCAATGGTTAGTAAAAGAGTAAAAACTAATCAATGCAATATCCCTTTTAATGTTAAGTCTTAAAAGGTTTAGTTTCTTAATGAGAAAGAATGGCACACATATTAAGCTGCAGGTTTGTGAGTTTGAACATAAGTTCACTCACAACCCTCGTTGACATTCAGCTTGCTTCTCTGTTTGCTCAAAGGTGTATCTGCATGATTATGACAAAGCTTTGGATATTTAGTAAAAGTGAAATAGCCAGAGTTTTGTGCAATTGTTTATCCAACCATTTTTTGCTGACATTTCGCAGGTCATATGTAACTGACACTAGATTCGGTCATGCAGATGCACTTTTAAGCAAACAGAAACAAGCTGAACATTAATGAGCATGGCTCATTTAAATGAATTCTTCCTGTAAATTAGATGTCATATTTTAAATCTGTTTTAATGTTCAAAGAAGAGATAATTCAGTCAAGAACAACCATGTTTTCAAGATTTCAAAACAACTGGTATCTTCCTCCAGGCATTTAAGATAGGTTAAGTAGATAAGCAAGTTGCTATCTGAAATATCTCCTACTTCTTTACACTTGAAATAGCAAATTTGTAAAGTACTGAAAATTTTGGCAACCTAAAGTACAGGCCAATTTTCGATTAGAATCCTAATACAGTATTAACCTTTTCATTATTTTGACTTCATAGCTGAACATTACAGCAAAAGTACTCATAAAAATAAAAATTCTGTAAATAAAAAAAGCTACTCCTGCACTAGCTACTCTTTCAAGTAGCTAGTGCAGTAGTGTGGTAGCACACACATTTCAGTTGAACATGGTTTAAGCTTACATGAATGACAAATATAATTAATTGTATTCATTGCAAAAAAAAAAAAAAAAAAAAAAAAAATTGTGTAAACACATTTAACCTGGTGGTCATGCCAAGGCAGTAATATTCTCAACATTTATGTGTATCTGTTTTAGATCTGAATTCCAAAGAATTCCTTCAATTTTGACTTAAGTCCACATTATATCAAAGCTTGCTATGAGGTTGCAGCACCTACCTATTCTTGAAACTATTGTACACATAAAAATGTATTACTATTACTCAAATACAATAAACCAAACACAACCCTGCAGAGTTAGCATTAGCATTAGCAGAGGCATACGATGCAAGAAAGCAAGCTTATTCAGCATCAGCCCAAAAAAAAAAAAAAAAACCCTCTCCCATTTCACCCCTCCGTTCGTTCGAAATACCTGTCCAGTTGAGCTTTAAATTTGTTTAGGCTATCAACTTCAACAACAAGTGATGGAAGTCGGTTCCACCAACCAACCACCCGCTGGCCAAAGGCAAATTTCCGCACATCTATCCGACATCCGTCCTTCCTCAATTTGAATTTATGCCCTCTGAGGTGATTATTCTGAGAAAGATGAAGAATCCCATTGGCATTGAGCATGCTCAAACCATTCAAGGCCTTATACACCTCTATCAGATCACCTCGCCGGTGCCTAGTCTCCAGACTCTGTAATTTGCAAAACTTAAGCCTTTCTTCGTAAGAGCAACCCTTTGTTCCATTTACTAATCTTGTTGCCCTTCTCTGTACCCGTTCCAGCAGCTCTACATCCTTCTTGAAATGAGGCCTCCAGACCTGTATACAGTACTCAAGATGTGGCCTAACCATTGCCTTATACAAGGGAATAATCACCTCCTTATCCCTGCTAGAAAAATTCCTGTATATCATTGACAAGACACCATGAGCTACTCTTGCAGCTCGTCTGCACTGCTCAGAGAACTTCATATCTCCCTGCACAATTACCCCCAGGTCCTTTTCATTCTCCACCACTGTCAGTGTGGTACCGCAGAGTTGATACGTTGCTCTGGGGTTACTGTTTCCCATATGCAGTACTTTACATTTGTCAATGTTAAACTTCATTTGCCACCTCTCAGCCCATCTGTTCAACCTTTCCAGATCCTGTTGCAGCAGCATAGCGTCAGTAGTGTCCTTGACGACCCTGCCAACCTTTGTATCATCTGCAAACTTGGACATTAAACTTGATATCCCATCATCAATATCATTCATAAACACCGAAAACAACAACGGACACAACACTGAACCTTGAGGAACTCCACTAATAACATTAGTCCACGTTGAGCAGTGTCCATTGATTACCACTCTCTGTCTTCTGCCACTCAACCATCCCCTTATCCATAGCAGCAATTTGCCTCCAATGCCACACTGCTCCAATTTGTGCAGCAGTCTTCCATGTGCAACAGTATCAAAAGCCTTTCTAAGATCCAAATATATAATATCAAAGTTATTCCCTGCATCCAGTTCTTTTGTGACTACATCATAGTATCCAATCAAATTGGTCAGGCAAGACCTGCCCTTAACAAAACCATGCTGCGTCTGAGCTATAACTGAATTCTTGTCTAGATGATCCTGCAGTGCTTCTTTAACCAGTGCCTCCATTAATTTACCTGGAACAGAAGTTAAACTAACAGGTCTATAATTACTTGTGTCAGCCTTTGATCCTCCTTTGTGAATTGGGGTTACATTTGCACATCTCCAGTCTATGGGTACCTCCCCTGAGTCCAAAGAAGCTCTCATAATTATGGCTAGGGGTTTGCATACTTCCTTTGCTGCCTCCTTTAATATAACTGGATAGATCCCATCCACCCCAGGTGCCTTTTTTATGTTTATCCTCAACAATCTCTCCTCCACTTTCCTCTCAGTTATTACAAAATCATCCAGCTCACTGCCAATGTTTACTTTACCTACATCATTCTCCTTCCTGAATAACTCCTCATGCGTGAATGTAGATGCAAAATACTCGTTTAGATTGTTAGCCACCTGAGCAGGATCCTCAACTGTTGAACCATCAATATCCAGTGGACCAATCTGATTCATCCCTTTCCTTCTCGAGTTCAAGTATGTAAAGAACTCTTTTCTGTTTTTCTTTGCATCCTTTGCCAAGGATTTTTCGTAGTCTGCCTTTGCCTGCCTAATCTCCTTTGTGACTTGGTTACAGACCAACTTATATCTATCATAGGCTTCCATGTCACCCATTAATTTATATGTATCCCATGCATTTTTCTTCTCTGCCACATGTCTCATTAGTTCATCTGACAACCATTTAGGCCTAAACCTTGAACAATATTTCTTAGTTGGTATGTAAAGCCTGGTAGCCTCCAAGATTAGTTCCTTGAATGCTTCCCATTTTGAGTTTGCTGTTGGTAACATCATCAGTTGGTTCCACTGTACAGAATTTAAATACTGTCTCAGACCATCATAGTCGCCTTTACGAAAACAAAAACCCTTCCCTTTACCTCTGATGGTAGTTACCTCCTTGAGTAAATCCCACTTCAACACACTGTGATCACTGCCACCTAGTGGTTCATTTATCTGCAGGTTCTTAATGCATGAAGAGTCACTACTGATAATCAGATCAAGAGTATTGCTCCCTCTTGTTGCCTCACGAACATGCTGGTGTAGAAAACAATCATCCAATAAATCCACAAAAGCCTTGCTAGTGTGCGAGTGACCAACCCACAAATTCCAGTCAATATCTGGGAAATTAAAATCCCCCATTATAAGACTCTCTGATTTACTGGCCCACTCTATTTCCCTGTACAATATCTTATTATACTCATCAGAGTCATTAGGCCTATAGCACACTCCTACTCTCAATTTTGATTTCCCTATGCTTATGTCACACCAAACTGATTCAGCACTGCCCTGTCCATCGATGTCGACTGGCTTCACTTCCTTGGACTTTATGTGTTTCTTAATTAATAGCATAACCCCTCCCTCCCCTCCTGTCCTGTCTATCCTTTCTATACACATTGTATTCCCCAAATTCCAGTTCCGCATTACTTATATCTGTGTGACACCACGTCTCTGATATCCCAACAATATCTGCCTTTGATGTTTTGAGCAATACCTCAAATTCATCAAAGTTTCAAGATACATATACAAATGTAATCTGTTGATACTGCTATCTGCCTTTTTAACACCCTCAACATTTAATTTTAATTCAATTTCAAGAAATATGTAATAAATATACAGTAAACCCCCGCTATTCGCGGGGGTTACGTTCCTGAGAAATGTCGCGAATACCGAAAACACGAATACTGAGTTATGGCTCCCATAGTAATAAAGCAGTTCCGTTCCAAAGTACGAAATATATAAGAAAAACTAGTCTAAAATTTTGTCTATGTATGTATTATATGTACCTTCATAATATGACTATGTACATAGACAGTACATAGTGAATTGCAAGCATATGGCATAGAAATGAAAATAAGAAACAATTTAATATTAAATGTAATATTTATAAGAAATTTCAAACAAATCTTTCAAACCAGCGTCTTTGCTAGCTAAAAAACTTATCCCGCCAGTGCTATCACCAGTTTCGCTAAAGTGTTGATAGAGGAGTTTTGCCTTTTCACGAATGATGAGTGAACTTAACGGAATTTTATTTTGAGTTCGGTCTTCTATCCACAGATTTAAAGCTTTTTCCATTTTTTCTAATTTAACATCACGAGTTACAGAGCAAATTTTTGAAGCAATTAGCGCGTTTTCACGGACACTATGGCAGATTTGTTCTTCCGATTTTTTGATTGATCGTACCGTTGACTCCTTGATTTTATAATGTTTTGCCACTGAGGAGACACTTTCACCATTAGAAATTTTGTCTGATAACTCAATTTTATTCGCTAATGTCATCACCTTCTTTCGTTATTCGTAGACATATTTTTGTACGGGTTAGAAAGAACTTGTTCACAATAAAGTCACTTTCTTCCATTAACACACTCAAAAAAGTCTGTTTTACACAGCAAAACGGTAGATTTATCACTTTTTTAAGCATATCAATTTATAAATTGAGAAATTTATTCAATTTATAAGCGTATAAATTAAAAGTAAACGACGAAACCTTCCACGACAAGCACATAACACATACTGAACAAGGATTAGCGAGAAACATCCACGCTCGCGATTTTTTCACCCCTCTCCCCCCACCCACCGAGCGCTGTTTTGACCGAGAAAGATAATTTTAGCCACGCCCATGTTTTTTTATGGCGGAAAATATTCACGGTGCTTTAAAATCCACATTTTTTTTAGGTTTCATTTTATATTAAATCAGCGACCGCGAACGCGAAATCAGATACCGCAAATAGCGGGGGTTTACTGTATAATGTGTGGTTTGTAGAATAAATAAAGTGTTTGTGAAAATGGAAATGAAAAGTCCATGAAGTGCCAGAACTAAGAGAAGTTTAAGGGATAGTAGAAAGTGGAAGTGAAGTAGTGGTTAAACACACAGGTGAAAGGATTTGAAAAACCTATTGCAAAAATGAACTGGGACTGAGGGGGGGGAAAAAAGAATATACAAGTAAATAAATAAATAACACTATATTCAGATATGGGAGGGCAATTTCAGCAAGAGGTCGAATCAGGAGTCGGCAAATATGCATAATCTGAATATAGTAGATGAAAATATGACTACTCCTGACCATGTATCAGGCACTGCATTTCCAAATTTGTCTGCAGTACTAGAAAAAGGGAGGCAAATATGCAGCCTTGTATCGTAATACTAGCAAACAAGTCCCTACACAGTGTAAAACATGTAAATTAAAATAAATACAAATATATACAAATTTACAAAAGTGTAATGTGGAATGTAATATAAATGTAGGTGAAGTGCATGAAAAAAAAAGTATAGACAAGCAAATTTATTTATTGCTTGTCTATACTTTTTCATCCACTTCACATACATTTGTATTATATTCCACTTTTGTAAATTTGTATACATTTTAATTTACATGTTTTACACTGCATAGGGACTACCTTGTCTACTAGTACAGTCCATTCCGGTTATTTGGGACACATTGGGACTAGTGCATGTTGGCCCGATTAAGTGGCTGCCCCAATTACCCGAAGTTTCACGTAAATAGTTAAAAATACAATGTACTCCCCTTTAAAATTGGTTCACTGTACAGTCAAATCACGTTACGACAAACTCAACATAGTAAACTAGCGTTCACTATACGATGTGCAGTAAGTGCCAGTCATTGTGCTCATGTTTGTGAATTGAATTTTAATTCTGTTAAACAGCGATTCTAATTAGTGAAAATAGGAGGAATGTTATCCACAGACTATAAAAGCAAAGATATATTAAGCACAAATTTACCCTTTATTACCTTACCAATTAAAAAATTAAATGATATGTGAAAATCGGAAGAATATACATGATAATCGGATAATTAATACGTACTGGAATATGTACATACTAACTAGTTGATATTTCTGTTCACTAACATTTGTGGGTGGGGGTTAAAATTTAAAATAGTAAAAAGATAAACAATCAATAACAAAGAACACCGCACACACAAATTGCAAGTAACACGATACGCGCAAGTGAGAACGGAGTAATGAGTTACAAAGCTTTAAAAATAGGAATGAAGAGAAGATATGAAAATTAATTTTTTTATATGATTGAAGATTTCATGGAAGTGTAAACTCATTTCACCCTAATAACCCACAGAATTCCAGCTGTCGGTATTATCGCAAATTCAGTAAGATCTAGTTTACTGTCCGTTTCACTAACAGAAAAAGCCCAATAAACAGGTGACTGCTAATTGTTTTTGTTTTATGGTTGTGATCTCCAGAATTTCGACTGAACCACGTGGTACCGTTGGAGACAATCGTAGGGTAATCCCCAGTTCTGCGGTCTCCTGCCCCGATTAAACGGCATGCTGTCCCAATTAAGCGAAGTAAACCCTGGCTATTTTCTCGATTGGGTTCTGTTTTTTACGATTTGCCCCATATAAATGGCTGCCATGATTAAGAGGCTGCCCCAATTACCCGAAGTTTCACGTAAATAGTTAAAAATACAATGTACCCCCCTTTAAAATTGGTTCTGTTTTTAATTCGGTGGCCCAAATAACCAGAATCCACTGTTACGATAAAAGGCTGCATATTCGTCCCCCTTTTTCTAATACTACAGACAAGTTTGAAAACGCAGTGCCTGATACATGGTCAAGAGTAGTCCCTTGATGAATTTCCTGGCTACATATCATATTTTCATCTACTATATTCAGATTATGCATATTTGCCATCCCCCTGATTCGACCTCTTGCTAAAATTGCCCTCCCATATCTGAATATAGTGTTATTTATTTACTTGTATATTCTTTCCCCCCCCTCAGTCCCAGTTCATTTTTACAATAGGTTTTTCGAATTCTTTCACCTGTTTAACCACTACTTCACTTCCACTTTCTACTCTCCCTTAAACTTCTCTTAGTTCTGGCACCTTGTGGACTTTTCATTTCCATAGACACTATTTATTCTACAAACCGCACATTATTTATATCCTTTTGCTTCATTTACTGCTGCACTGCGCGTTTTGGGGAATTAGACATATAACTTTTGTTATTTTCCTTCAACTGTTATATATTACTACTATATTATTACTGAAATTACATATTGAAAAATTAATACAAATGTCCATAGAATACATAGAATGGCAAAACTGTAGAGCAAAAATTTAACATAAACCTAACAATTAATCGTAATAGGGAGGGCAGATAAGGGGTAAGAAGACAGAAACTGTAGCTGAAATCCTCCAAATAATTTAAAATATAATTTAAATCCAATTCAAATAAATCCATTTTATAATTTAAATCCAATTCAAATAAATCCATTTTAAAATTTAAAACCAATCGTATAGCAATACAGGTGACCCCCGCATAACGCTGATAATTCGTTCCGGAAAAACAGAGTGCTAAGTGAATCCATGCTAAGCGAGCGCCGCATTCCCATAAGGTAACATATGTATTTGTGAGTTGCTATTGGTGCCATAGGATATTTACTAATCAATAATAAATGGTAGCGAAAAGATGCACAAATGTCGGTCAAAATATTTAATATTCAAATATTTGTACATATAAAATATTCTGCATTACAAACGTATATAATTATGTGGTAACTACTTACGTATCAAAATTCAACTTAAAATTCCAATTAAAATCATGAATTTAATTGATCTAAATTGATTTTAATTAATTTAATTTAATTGATGAATTTAATCATGAAAAATATGTCGATTTTGGGTTGAACTTTGGCCCTCTTCCAAATAAACTAAAAGAGGTATTAATTTTAAATCTTCTGCAGCATTACCACCCAACAATAAAGTCGATTGATCCTTCGCCACTTTGAAACCTGATGTTTTTTTTCTTCTTTCAACATGAAACTTCTTTTAGGCATTCGTTTCCAGAAAAGTCCTGCTTTATCTATGTTAAAAACTTGTTGAGAAGTATAACACATAATATCCCTCTTCAATAATTTTAACAAGTTCTTTTTTGAAAGTTTTGGCTCCTTGATCAGCACTTGCAGCTTCTCCCTGGATTTTAAATCCATTCAACCAGCCCTTTAAATCTATTCAACCAGTTTTAAATGGTTCGACATTTTTTTTTTTTTTTTTTTTTTTTTTTTTAGGCGAGTTTTCTTCAGATAATCATATTGGCTAATCTCTCTCTCTCTCTCTCTCTCTCTCTCTCTCTCTCTCTCTCTTTCTTTTTTTTTTTTTTTTTTTTTTATAATATTTAACTTAACTGAATTCTGCATTGGATATTATCTTCAATAAAATTAGTTAGTCTTTCCATTTCAATCCTAATAGCCGGCCTAGCCCCAGTTGCTTGCAGTGGAACAGCTATCTTTCCCGCTGCTAAAATTAATTCTTTATTTTTTTTATAATTGTTCTTACAGTTAAACTTGCAAGTCCTAAATTATGGCACACATCCACTTGTCGTTGACCGGAATCGATTCGCTTCAAAACGTCTAATTTAATTTTCAAATTCAGTAGTATTTTCTTACATTTATAGTCTTCGTACTGCGCCCAGACGTTGTTGCTTTTTCATTCTTTTTTCATTCTTCGAAAATGTAACCGCACTGGGTGTATTAATTACGATACAATGTTCAAGTAAACTGTCCGTTACGCACGATGTCTAATACTGTACTGAGTGATGACTAGACTTCGGATAAATGCATATAACGTAAATATTACAAGCAATATACTTGATCATTTTTTAAAATGTTGATCTCGGAACTACGTAACAAGTCACTGTACTGCAATTAATTTAGCGTGGGAGAAAATTTCACCGAGCATGGGAAAATTTCTCAAGTCGGCGTGGGAAACGTTTTAATGCTGTTTTGCTATTCATTTTCAAGCTATCGACGCCATCCAATGAAACGATTTCGTTAAATATGCCAAAAATTCAATCTGTAAAAGAGCATTACAGTGAACTGTGACAGCGTTATAGTCAGATATGGGTTATAATATAAGAACAGCATTATAGAGAATCAGCGTAAACCGAACCGCGTTATAACGGGGGCCTGCTGTATAGTGGTACCCTCCTAGTAAGGTACCAGTTCCGAGAAATGTGAAACATCACCAAAAGAGACTAATCAAACTACTAAAACAAAATAAAATAAAAATAGACTGACCATTATGCCCCATATCGACAGAGGACCACGAGGCCAATGGTCACGGAATCACTGCATTTCAATTGCTAGACAAATCGTTAAGACAATCGGATAGGCGAACTGATCGAAGGACTTATTCACCCCTCTTTCCTCTGATCAAGCCACAAAGCAGAGGATTTACATAGCGGTGGTCCTTATGCAGCAAAAAATAAATAATAGAACAGACTAGCACTCCAGAGCAAAGCCACACCACAGACTTATATAGATACAGAAAATATAGCTTAACCAGCTATATTTTCTGTATCTATATAAGCTGGTTAAGCTTTCAGTATATTTTCTGTATCTATATAAGCTGGTTAAGCTTTCAGTATATTTTCTGTATCTATATAAGCTGGTTAAGCTTTCAGTATGTCTGTGGTGTGGCTTTGCTCTGGAGTGCTAGTCTGTTCTATTGTTTATTTTTTGCTCATAAGGACCACCGCTATGCAAATACTCTGAATTTGTGGCTCGATCGGAAGAAGGAGGGGTGTATAGGTCTTTCGATCGGTTCACCTATGCAACGATTTGTCTAGCGATTGAAATGCAGTGATTCCATTATTGGCCTCATGGTCCTCTGTCGATATGGGGCATAATGGTCAGTCTGTTTTTATTTTATTTTGTTTTAGTAGTTTGATTAGTCTCTTTTGGTGATATTTCACGTTTCTCGGAACTGGTACCTTACGAGGAGGGTGCCTCTAAATTGTTATACAATTGGTTCTATATTTTAAATTTTTAAATGGATTTATGTGAATTGGATTTAAATTATATTCTAAATTATTTGGAGGATTTCGGCTACAGTTTCTGTCTTCTTACCCTTCTCTGCCCTCCCTATTAAGATTAATTGTTAGGTTTATGTTAAATTTTCGCTCTACAGTTTTGCCATTCTACGGGCATTTGTATTAATTTTTCAATACGTAATTTCAGTAATATATTGGGTATCATGAGGAGGATTTGTATTTTACTGCCTCTAATGACTACTTCATGTTTATTTATTTTCTTATCTATTTTATTTTTTAATGTCATTACTTATATATATATATATATATATATATATATATATATATATATATATATATATATATAATTAGCATAATGAAATACAGTGGATTCCGGTTATTTGGGCCACCAGTTAATCTTAAAAAAACAGAAACCAATCAAGAAAATAGCCATGGTTTACTTCGCTTAATTGGGACAAAATGCCGTTTAATCGGAGCAGGAGACCGCAGCACAGGAAATTACTTTACGATTGTCACCGACAGTACCACGTGGTTCGGTCGAAATTCTGGAGGTCACAACCATAAAACAATAAAAACAATTAGCAGTCACCTGTTTATTGGGCTTTTCTGTTAGTGAAACAGACAGTAAACTAGATCTTACTGAATTTGCGATAATACCGACAGCTGGAATTCTGTGGGTTATTAGGGTGAAATAAGTTTACACTTCCATGAAATCTTCAATCATATAAAAAAATTAATTTTCATATCTTCTCTTCATTCCTATTTTTAAAGCTTTGTAACTCGTTACTCCGTTCTCACTTGCGCGTATCGTGTTACTTGCAATTTGTGTGTGCGGTGTTCTTTGTTATTGATTACTTATCTTTTTACTGTTTTAAATTTTAACCCCCACCCACAAATGTCAGTGAACAGAAATGTCAACTAGTTTGTATGTACATATTACAGTACGTATTAATTATTCCGATTATCACGTATATTCTTCCGATTTTCACATATTTAATTTTTTAATTGGTAATAAAGGGTAAATTTGTGCTTAATATATCTTTACTTTTATAGCCTGTGGATAATATTCCTCATATTTTCTCTAATTAGAATTGCTGTTTAATATAATTAAAATTCAATTCACAAGTGTGATCATAATTACCAGCGCTTACTACACATCGTATAGTGAACAGTACTTTACTATGGTGAGTTCGTTGTAACGTGATTTGATTGTACAGTGAACTAATTGTAAAGTGGAGGGGGGACATTGTATTTTTAACTATTTACATGAAACTTCAGATAATTGGGGCAGCCGCTTAATCAGGCCAAAATGCACTAGTCCCGATGTGTCCCAAACGACCAGAATGGACTGTAGTTGGTGCGCGCGGGGGGGATGGTACAAATTATAATACAAAAATTAAGAAAATAAATATAAAGCTATCATTAGGGGCAGCAAAATACACATTCCTCCTCATGATGTCCAATGTATAACTGATATTAAATATTAAATCAAAATTAATGTCAGTAGCATGGCAAAACCGTTGATTTATTATGTTTAATAATAAATTAAACATAATAAATCAACAGGGAGGGAAAAGAAAAGGTAAGACCGAAAAATTGTAGCAGAAAATCTCCAAATAATTTAGAAAATCCAATTCAAAATAATAAATCAATTTTAAAATTTTAGAGCCAATTAAATAAGAATTTAGCGGCACCCCCCTCGTAAGGTGCCAGTTTTGAATTACGTGAAATATCACTAATAGAGACTAAACTAACTACAATAAAATAAAACCAAAATAACAAAAATAGACTGACCATTATGACCCATATCAACGGAGGACCACAAGGCCAATAATGGTCAGGGAATCGCTGCATTTCAATCACTAGACAAATCGTCGCAAAGGCGACCTATCGAAGGACAGATGCCACCCGATCCCCCAATCGAACTGCCAATGCAGAGGATTTGAATAGCGGTGGTCCTTATGCAGTGAAAAATAAAAATATAGAACAGACAGACTAGCACTCCAGCACAGAGCCACACCACTGACAATGTAAGCTTAACCAGCTTATATAGACAAATAAATAAAATACTATAGATGGTGGTACAGGTGCAGCATTAGCACATCAAACCCACTACTACCATTTACATATATTAGCATAATGAAATAGTTGGGGGAAAAAAAATAAAAATTGGTACAAATTATAATACAAAAATTAAGAAAATGCAAAAATTAAGAAAATAAATATAAAGCTATCAAAATTAATGGCAGTAGCATGGCAAAACTGTTGAGCAAAAAATAATAAATTAAACATAATAAATCAACAGAGAGGGAAAAGAAAGGGTAAGACTGAAAAATTGTAGCAGGAAATCTGGGACCAACTATGGTACGGGTTTAGCAACCCAGGACTACCCGAGCACAACTATATTACTCTTCTTAAAATTGCTTTCTACTATCCTTAATTACTACATTTTATTTCTCGTGCGCAATTGGGCTGGCCGAAAGCAATATCGAGATGCTATTCCTCTGCTATTATTTCTTTTTTCTTCTGATACAAAGTTTGTGTCTTTTTTATACTACTTTGTTAGTCATAGTCTCCCTTTGCTGGCACTTTACCTCATTTGTTTATTTACCTACTTTTCTGTAACATTGGACAGTTCACTTTGACGACTTCACTTCTTCCTACTCACACATGGTTACTTCAACTGATATAAACATTCTGGACAGAGATCTATCGGCTTTCTTCCTTGGGTCTCCAATGTTGCTCTGTAAACACCACATTCAGCTATTTCACCGATTCCGTTCCAAACACACAGTAAGTTGGCTTTATCCTGTAATCTACAGTTACTTTTTTAATTTTTGTAATGTATTGGTGTTTTTGATTTCAAAATTTTTATTCTTCTTTTTGCCATAATAAAGAGTTTTATTGGCATTATTTTAGCTTTTTTTTTTTTTTTGTTTGAAATTTTATTCCTTTCTTTTTGGTCTCTGTCGAGTCGGCTACGATTTATACATTTCGCATGTATACATCATAACAAAAACAGAGACCCTGCTTATTGTGGTGGCTCTTACAGTTTTGGCTGCCAACCCTTTGAAGAAGTAGTTAAAGCCCTAGGACACACTACTTTAGGTAACATCATTATCATTTTTATTTTTATGTTAATTTATTTCAGATTAGCATTAGCATTAGCATTAGCAGAGGCATATGATGCAAGAAAGCAAGCTTATTCAGCATCAGCCAAAAAAAAAAAAAAAAAAAAAAAAAAACACCCACTCCCATTTCACCCCTCCGTTCGTTCGAAATACCTGTCCAGTTGAGCTTTAAATTTGTTTAGGCTATCAACTTCAACAACAAGTGATGGAAGTCGGTTCCACCAACCAACCACCCGCTGGCCAAAGGCAAATTTCCGCACATCTATCCGACATCCGTCCTTCCTCAATTTGAATTTATGCCCTCTGAGGTGATTATTCTGAGAAAGATGAAGAATCCCATTGGCATTGAGCATGCTCAAACCATTCAAAGCCTTATACACCTCTATCAGATCACCTCGCCGGTGCCTAGTCTCCAGACTCTGTAATTTGCAAAACTTAAGCCTTTCTTCGTAAGAGCAACCCTTTGTTCCATTTACTAATCTTGTTGCCCTTCTCTGTACCCGTTCCAGCAGCTCTACATCCTTCTTGAAATGAGGCCTCCAGACCTGTATACAGTACTCAAGATGTGGCCTTACCATTGCCTTATACAAGGGAATAATCACCTCCTTATCCCTGCTAGAAAAATTCCTGTATATCATTGACAAGACACCATGCGCTACTCTTGCAGCTCGTCTGCACTGCTCAGAGAACTTCATATCTGCCTGCACAATTACCCCCAGGTCCTTTTCATTCTCCACCACTGTCAGTGTGGTACCGCAGAGTTGATACGTTGCTCTGGGGTTACTGTTTCCCATATGCAGCACTTTACATTTGTCGATGTTAAACCTCATTTGCCACCTCTCAGCCCATCTGTTCAACCTTTCCAGATCCTGTTGCAGCAGCATAGCGTCAGTATTGTCCTTAACGACCCTGCCAACCTTTGTATCATCTGCAAACTTGGACATTAAACTTGATATCCCATCATCAATATCATTCATAAACACCGAAAACAACAACGGACCCAACACTGAACCTTGAGGAACTCCACTAATAACATTAGTCCACGTTGAGCAGTGTCCATTGATTACCACTCTCTGTCTTCTGCCACTCAACCATCCCCTTATCCATAGCAGCAATTTGCCTCCAATGCCACACTGCTCCAATTTGTGCAGCAGTCTTCCATGTGCAACAGTATCAAAAGCCTTTCTAAGATCCAAATATATAATATCAAAGTTATTCCCTGCATCCAGTTCTTTTGTGACTACATCATAGTATCCAATCAAATTGGTCAGGCAAGACCTGCCCTTAACAAAACCATGCTGCGTCTGAGCTATAACTGAATTCTTGTCTAGATGATCCTGCAGTGCTTCTTTAACCAGTGCCTCCATTAATTTACCTGGAACAGAAGTTAAACTAACAGGTCTATAATTACTTGTGTCAGCCTTTGATCCTCCTTTGTGAATTGGGGTTACATTTGCACATCTCCAGTCTATGGGCACCTCCCCTGAGTCCAAAGAAGCTCTCATAATTATGGCTAGGGGTTTGCATACTTCCTTTGCTGCCTCCTTTAATATAACTGGATAGATCCCATCCACCCCAGGTGCCTTTTTTATGTTTATCCTCAACAATCTCTCCTCCACTTTCCTCTCAGTTATTACAAAATCATCCAGCTCACTGCCAATGTTTACTTTACCTACATCATTCTCCTTCCTGAATAACTCCTCATGCGTGAATGTAGATGCAAAATACTCGTTTAGATTGTTAGCCACCTGAGCAGGATCCTCAACTGTTGAACCATCAATATCCAGTGGACCAATCTGATTCATCCCTTTCCTTTTCGAGTTCAAGTATGTAAAAAACTCTTTTCTGTTTTTCTTTGCATCCTTTGCCAAGGATTTTTCATAGTCTGCCTTTGCCTGCCTAATCTCCTTTGTGACTTGGTTACAGACCAACTTATATCTATCATAGGCTTCCATGTCACCCATTAATTTGTATGTATCCCATGCATTTTTCTTCTCCGCCACATGTCTCATTAGCTCATCTGACAACCATTTAGGCCTAAACCTTGAACAATATTTCTTAGTTGGTATGTAAAGCCTGGTAGCCTCCAAGATTAGTTCCTTGAATGCTTCCCATTTTGAGTTTGCTGTTGGTAACATCATCAGTTGGTCCCACTGTATAGAATTTAAATACTGTCTCAGACCATCATAGTCGCCTTTACGAAAACAAAAACCCTTCCCTTTACCTCTGATGGTAGTTACCTCCTTGAGTAAATCCCACTTCAACACACTGTGATCACTGCCACCTAGTGGTTCATTTATCTGCAGGTTCTTAATGCATGAAGAATCACTACTGATAATCAGATCAAGAGTATTGCTCCCTCTTGTTGCCTCACGAACATGCTGATGTAGAAAACAATCATCCAATAAATCCACAAAAGCCTTGCTAGTGTGCGAGTGACCAACCCACAAATTCCAGTCAATATCTGGGAAATTAAAGTCCCCCATTATAAGACTCTCAGATTTACTGGCCCACTCTATTTCCCTGTACAATATCTTATTATACTCATCAGAGTCATTAGGCCTATAGCACACTCCTACTCTCAATTTTGATTTCCCTATGCTTATGTCGCACCAAACTGACTCGACACTGCCCTGTCCATCGATGTCGACTGGCTTCACTTTCTTGGACTTTATGTGTTTCTTAATTAATAGCATAACCCCTCCTCCCCTCCTGTCCTGTCTATCCTTTCTATACACATTGTATTCCCCAAATTCCAGTTCCGCATTACTTATATCTGTGTGACACCACGTCTCTGATATCCCAACAATATCTGCCTTTGATGTTTTGAGCAATACCTCAAATTCATCAAATTTATTTACCAAACTCCTAGCATTGGTGTACACGCAGGTATACATGCACCTGTTTCTATTCTTAGCTACCCTAACACAACCCATGTGTTTACTTGTACCGCAATGACTACCAGCAGTCTCTGAAATATCCTGCATCTTGTTTTTCAGACTTCTGCTCATTTCAATAGAAGCAGTGCAAGAATCACTTCCACCTCTGCCAGTGGCTACTGTTAATCTATTAGTCCTTGTATCCCCCCCAACTAGCAGTTTTCCGACCCACCTAACACTGCCTCGACAGCATCAGCAAAAATTCTTGCACCCTTTCTATTTAAGTGTATCCCATCCCTGTAGAAGCAATCTCTCCTGTTAACAAGTACAGTCCAGGCTGAAAAAAATTCTACCCCTTGAGCCTTGCACAATCCCTCCAGGGCCGAATTGATCGACAAGGCTCTCATCATATACTCCCTCCTATCGTGTCTGGGCAGAATTGCAGACACTTTCAAGTTCAACCCTAATTCACGGCTTTTTTTCAACAGTGACCTGTACTTGCTAAGTAATTCCGCCGGTCTCCTACTCTTAATATCATTAGTGCCAACGTGTACAACTATATCACCTTTTGTGCCCTTAAAAGATGATATCCGCTCTACAACGTCATCAACCTTTGCCCCTGGCAGACATACCCTGGTCCTATTCCACCTATCCTTTTTACAAAGTATGTTCCCCGTTTCCCTGACAATAGAGTCACCAACAACTACTAGTTCCTGTGGGACCAGCGTATTCTGCCTAGGGGGCTGCTTCTGTGTTGCCTGATGACCAAGTGCAAGCTCTGGCGTTGATGTGGGCAGCTGAGAGCTTGATGGGCCCCTCAATTTATTTCCTTCGAGGGCATCCACCCTGTCCTTCAAGCTCTCATAAAGGCCCATAACAACGCTGAGTTGTCGCCTGATTTCCTTGCACTCCTTACATCGTGCACACACAAAGACATCCCCCTTGGCAGTATCATGTCCCGTACCCGACTGCTCCGCAAACATCAAGCAAACAGTGCATTTTAATAGACTGTGATTCAGAGGGCAACTGCCCCCCTCAGTTCTCCCCTGAACCACAGCACTCCCATTAGCTTGAGCCTTTTGCTTTGCTGCTCTGGTCAGAGTCATGATTCCGATTTAATTCAATAAAATTCAAAACAAAAATTAAATCCTTAAGTTATATCCCAAAACAGTTATGTTATATATATATTTTTTTCGGTATCTAGTGTTTTCTACGAGTTCCCTTTATACAACTTCCGTATCACGTGTACCACTATAGTTATGTATTAATTATTTGTTACGATTAAGTCGTTATATATATATATATATAGAGTTAAAAGTACAATTTAATTGACAATAAAGTTTATCAAGATTAATAGATTTACTGATTAATTGACAATATTATATTATGCACTATACGACACTAAGCTTATGCTATCGTGTAAAAATGGCGGGAATCACGAACGGTATTTCTACGGACTCGTAAGTATTGATTAGCTTCCAAATCTCGCTATCTCAATTTAGAATAAACTAAGGATCCTGACTAGGTCTATAATCTACTTATAGATGATAATTTGATATAACAGTTGGTTAATAAATCGACTAAATTTGGTTAAAAAAAAAATTTGGTTTGTGACACGTGGATTTGATACCGTTACCGATACTAAGTAATATCTACGAAATCTCTGTCTAAGTTAAACTTTAAACTAAGTATCGTAACTAGGAATATAAAGCTACTCTAGAAAATAAGTTAATATGACAATTTAAACTAATAAAGCAGAAAATAAATCAGGAAAAACTTCTCTGTTTGAAGAGCTTTAAGGAGCAATGTCCGCACAGGCTAACCTCGCACCCAGACTCCAAATATTCTCTCCTTCACCTTACAGGCCTTCTCAATTTTTCCATGGTAATTACAATTGATAGGTCGGCATCCCTTCCCTATACACTGAATATAAACATTTGTCTATATATATATATATATATATAATCATCAAGAATAATATAATAGAGAAGTTATATGCTATAGGGGGAAGAAAATTAAGAATTAGATTAAATAAGATTAGATAAGACAGAGTTACAACAACGTGAATTATGGATCAGGGTCACTGCTATCGCAAAAGTACCCTACAGCCATAATGTATATATAAAATATTACTAGTATAAAATACATTAAGTAGATGTTTATGCATGGAAATGAACTAATGAAAATACAGGGTACCCTGGTAGTGATATATGTTGTGAACGAAGGTGGGAAGAAAGGAACCGGAAAAATAATTGTAACAATAGAAAAGTAGACCAAAAGAATATTTTTGAAGAGACGACCTAGGTGGAGATAGCATTGAAGAGTCTTTCATAATTTTTGTGTCTTCATCAGAGGTCATCCACCAAAATCATGAAAAAGACAGCAATGCTCTTACTTCTGTTTCCGACATGTTCTGTATGTCAAAGTACACGTGCGAAAGTCCACGTGGTAATATCAATTATAAAGTTTTTGAATAAAATTATGAATAAAATTTGAATAACGTTATACCAAATTTGCAATTACATAATGTGTTAATAAGTTATAGCATACAGAACATGGATGACCTTACAGAAGTAAGTGGAATGCTATGAAAGTAGAAAAGGCAAAGACAAAAGGCAAGGAAAATCCGAATGACAAGAACTTACCGCTACATGCCGGACTGACAGAAAAGACTGTGTCAGTGGGTTGCCAGTGTATATATGCATGTGTACGCTAGCGGCGCCTAGCGTTAGACAAATTTTGGTGTGTGTTTTTTGAAATAACGTGGACGGTGAAGCTACGCTAGGTTAAGTACATGATGCTCAAACTGCCCAGGATAGTTAAGAAATATAATAGCTGACAAAGTAGCGATAGAAAGCAGCTAAACTTTGTTTAAGGCGAAAAATAGGTTGGGTAAAGTTAGAAAAATAGAGCTCTGATTTCGTGTTCGGTAAACTAATGGCTCACAGGGCATAAGATGTAGAGGCTAGTAAAGTGGAAAGATGATTATGGTAAAAATATGTAGTTGGGCTAGGGTAGTTCGGGGTTGCAAACCCGTTCCTATAGTTAGGACCCTGAACGAATGTCTGGGAGCCGTGCATCATGTATTTAAGGTCAGTTGTGTACAAAGTGGCAAAAGTAATATAATTAAGTTAGAGACTTAAGTTAAGAGACTTAAGACTTAAGTTAAGTTAGAGACATAGTTACAGACCGAAAGCTCAGATATATACTATCATAAGGATTCAAATTCAGGCCATGTATAGAGGCATACCATATGTGGATTAGCCATATTTTCACTCTATTAAAGCATAAATATGAATTACCCAGTTCATATATATATAACCAGCAAAAATACCATAACTTCGCTAAATTGAAACAAAAACTACTAGAAATGCATAAAGACTTCATCATCACACCGGTAGATAAAGCAGCAAACAACTATGGATTTATTTGCAAATCTTTTTATGCACATACCTTGACAACTGAACTTAACTCCAGCAATACGTACAAGCCTATATCAAGTACCTAAAATAGCATTACAAAAAAACTCATAGCCTTTAATAAAAAACTAAAACTAAACATGAACAATTACAGCTTACCTTATATATACTTCATTCCAAAATTTCACAAAAAACCCATAGGCTTCAGATTCATAACCACCTGCAAAAATAGTTATGTGCACAAACCTGGAAAAACACTTGAACAACTACTGCAACCACTGCTAAAAAACATCCATAACAGCAAAATCATAGGCAACAACCTACCTGTATTAAAATTTTTGCAGATGAATAATAATGTTAACAATATACAAACCTTTCATTTCCACAGCCTATTTACAAGTATTAATCAAACCAAACTAAAATCTGTACTCAAAGATAAAAAAAAAAAAAAAAAAAGTAAAGTGCAGCCATTATCAACCCACTGCAGGATGGAAGCCTCCTCAACAATTCATGCTGAGGGAAATGGACCATAATCTGCCACACTGGTCCAGTGCAGGTTGGCAGATCGACCGTATTCAGCAGTCAGGGGCTTGAACCCCGGTCTACTCAAAGAGCGTGTGCTACTACACTCCCGCTCCTGCCCACTCGGCTACGGAGGCCGTTTACTCAAAGATATCTATGCTAAATATAAAGATTATATATCCTGCAATACCTATTACTGGAACAACATACTGAACTTGTGTATCTCCAACAATTTTATATATGACGGTAATACAGTGTATCAACAAACCAATGGAACACCTATGGGCAGCCAAGCCTCATGCATAATAGCCAATCTATATCTATATTGGTCAGAGACCTCATTTTCACAGTACCTTATCCTATATAGATGACCTCATAGTGAGCAACTGTCCGAATTTCATCAAGGATTATGGACCCTTGTATCCCAACGAACTTGTACTGGAAAAAACAAACAACTTTGATACTGCAGCCCATTTCTTGGATCTAGACATTAAGTTAAAGAATAACATAGCCTCCATCAACCTGTACAACAAACGTGAAGCTTTCAACTTTAGCACAGTCAACCTTACACAATGGAATTCAAATATTTCCAAAAAAATTACATGCCAATGTTATTCTAGCACAATGCATCAGAATAGCAACCATATGCAGCAATAATGAAACAGCCATTGATAACATCAGGATATTATACAAGAAACTCAATTGGTCCTTGAGGTTGTCACAGACATTCTCTCAGATATGCCAGACAAGCTGTTCTTGCTACCTGGGAGTCTAAAACGCTGATGGAACTGATATTCGGGTGACACTCAAGTCAAAGTGGACCCAATTTCGGCGAAGTCCAGACGGTCTATGACAGCCAAATCCTCTGCTTGCACCTTCACGATGGTGGGACTGTTAGTAATCCTGGGTATAACCTTCATGCACAAGTACATGGTGGGTGACCACCCAGGTGTGAACCAACGTAAGCAGGGGTTGAGGTGTGCCGCCCACACCACATGGAGGAACGCCGCCCCTCTATGTTACCAGGCAGTACTAGGTGGTAGATGACTCTCATCAACCGGTGAAATACCACCACTTTGCTTATTGGAGGCTTGAAGTGGTGGAACCCATATTTAGACTCTAGAGCCAAGTTCCGGCTAACCCTTCCCTATCTCTTCCATCGTGCAGTATGATTGATGATTTTTGAGGTTATGATGAATGTCGTGGCGAGATCCAATATTCCTTACATTTCGAGGGTACAGCTCTAAAACGGTGTTCGCAGGCCGGCCGCTAGTTAGTACACCGGACTGAACCTATTGGTAACTCTCTAGGAAGCTTCCGGATCAGCTAGTGTATAATCTTGCTACCTCTACTCTGCCAGATAGTGACTGGAGGGAGTCCGAGTAGTGTGTATGCGGGGAGCATTGTCGAGGCCACGTTATGTCAAGGATCTGGGTATATTCTTACCACATGTACGCCATATCCAAAAATTTCATTACTTCATACAGCATGTCCCACCCACTGTTTCTTACTATTGAATACACCATGAATTGTCAAAATAATAGAGCAAGCTTATCTGCGAAAAGATCTAAACCTCCCAAGGACTTCCTAATTCATTTCACAAATATACGTGGTCTCAATTCTAATCTCAACGATGTCCATTTCCACTTGCAGTCTTCCAAACCCCATGTACTTTTTCTGACTGAATCTCAGTTATCAGTTGATTCAACTACTGCTCATCTCAGATGTCCAAATTATTTGCTGTATGATTCCTTTCGCCTCAAAGGTGGTACTTGTGCATATGTCCGTTCTGATATTCCCTGTCAGAGACTTGGCAATTTGGAATCTCCTCTCTTTGATCTTCTCTGGCTTAAAATCTCTCTACCTCATTATGTAAAATTCATCTGTTGTCTCTACCGTTCTCCCAACTCCACTAATCACTTGGAGCTCTTTGACTTCCTCTCTTTGCAACTTGTCTTTCTCCAGTCCAACTTTCCTAACAATGAGGTAATTTTCCTTGGTGATTTTAACGTTCACAACTCCAGCTGGCTTCCGTTTTCTAGTCACACCGACCCAGCAGGTCGAGATACTGAGGCTTTTGCAATTACTAATGACCTAGCACAGATTGTTCATTTACCTACAAGAATACCGGACAATCCTAATCATACAGCCAATACGCTTGATCTTTTTCTCACAAACAACCCTTCTAAGTACAAGGTTGAAGTGAGAGGTCCTTTAGGTACTTCAGATCACAACTTGGTGATTGTCTGTTCTCCAATGGAACCTTTATCTCATGGCTATTCCCAACCTCGTATTGTCTGGCATTACAAGAATGCAAAATGGGATGACCTGCGAGACTTCTTTTCTTCTTTTCCTTGGTCTGATTGCTGTTTCAAAACTTCTGATGTCAACGTTTGCTCAGATCGTGTCAGTGAAATTATTCTTGCAGGAATGGAATCCTTTATCCCACACTCCACTTTAAAATCTTGTCCTTTATCTAAACCTTGGTTTTCCAATAAATGTGCTAAGGCTGTCCAAGAGAAGAACGTTGCATATCGTAATTGGCTTGTTTCTAATTCTTCAGTTTCATTTTCTGCCTACACCAAAGCTTGCAACAACTGTAAAGCAGTTATTAATCAGTCCAAACTAGAGTTTGAACAGGCTAAGAGTAGAAAACTTGCTTCTTGCCCTAATGGTAGCCGAGCATTCTGGTCTCTTGCCAAAGCTATTGGCCGCAACTTTTGCCCATCTCTGCTCCCACCTCTGTCCAAACCAGATGGTTCTGTTGTCACTTCAGCCAAGGATAAAGCTGACCTGCTAGCATCCCATTTTTCTTCGAGCTCATGTATTAATGATCTTGGTAAAACACCTTCCACCATTCCTAACACACTCCATTCAATGCCCCTTTGGTCTTCCGTCAAAAGGATATCAAAAGGATTTTGATGAATCTTGATGCTAAGAAAGCTCCAGGTCCTGATGGTATTTCTCCACTTGTTCTCAAAACCTGTGCTCCTGAACTTACTCCTATTCTTTGCCGCCTCTTTTCACTTTCTTATTCCAAAGGTGTTTTTCCTTCTGCTTGGAAATTTGCTCATATCCAGCCAGTTCCTAAAAAGGGTGACAAATCCCTCCCATCCAATTATCATCCCATTGCAATTACTTCTACTCTTTCTAAAGTAATGGAGAAATCAATTAACCGCCAACTCTTAAACTACCTAGAAACCTTCCGTCTGATCAACGATCGCCAGTATGGATTCCGTCAGTGTCGATCCACTGGTGATATTCTGGCTTATGTTACCCATTTATGGACTAATTCAATGGAAAGGTTCGGTGAAACACAAGTAGTTGCTCTTGACATCTCAAAGGCTTTTGATCGTGTTTGGCATAAAGGTCTTCTAAACAAGCTTCCATCTTATGGTTTGCCAACTGTTTTTAGTAATTGGTTATCCAGTTTTCTCTCTGATCGCTCACTGAGGGTGATGGTAGATGGCTCTCTGTCTTCTAACTTCTCCACTAATGCCGGTGTCCCCCAAGGTTCAGTTCTTTCCTCCACTCTTTTCCTCTTGTATATCAATGACCTTCTTCCATTGACTGGAAATCCTATCCATAGTTTTGCCGATGATAGCACATTGCATTCAACTTTCCATTTTGAGAAACCTTGTCCAGCTCAATCAGCTTCAAGTTCTCGAAAATCTGCTGCCAATTCCTTAAATGCCGATCTTCAGGTAATTCTCCAGTGGTGCAAAGACAACTTAATTGATTTCAACCCTTCTAAAACTCAATCTTGTCTTATATCTCGCAAAAAGGATTCTTCTGCTCCTATGTTTATCTTAGTGACACTCCGATTTCTAGGCAAAGTGATATTTCTCTTTTGGGGATTACCCTGACTTTTAATCTCTCTTGGCACAAGCACATTACAAATATTGCTTCTTCTGCATCTAAAAAACTTGGTTTTCTCTTTCGCTCTCGGCGTTACTTTTCTCCCAAACAGCTGCTCACTCTGTATAAATCGCAAATCCGCCCTGCCATGGAATATTGTTCCCACATCTGGGGTGGTGCCTCCAAAACCTCTCTCGGGCTTCTTGATTCAGAAGAGGGCAATTAGGTTAATTAATGATTCATCTTTAACAGAGTCTCTCCACTCGCTTTCTCATAGACGCACTGTTTCTGCTGCATGCCTCTTCTACAGATACTTCCATGGGCACTGTTCTTCTGAATTGGCTTCTATAATTCCCGCTCTCTCTTTCAAAACAATCCGAACACGTGCCGGCACCAGCCAACATCCATTTACTGTCCAACTTCAAACCCACAGAACCAACTTTTCATCTTCCTCATTTATTCATTCAACTGCCGTTTTCTGGAACAACCTTCCTTCATACGTATTTCCTGAAAATTACAATCTACAAAAGTTCAAGTCCAATATCAACAAATATCTTCTTTCGTCTTCTCAACCTCCAACCCAAGCACGGTACTAAGTACTATAGGTTATAATACCTCTCGCGTTTGGGGTTCTCATAAAAAAAAAAAAAAAAAAGAACAACCTTTTTCCTATAGCATATCTGCGCCATCATATCAGTAAAGCCCTTAACATATTAAGGCACAAGAATCTAAAAGATATTAATATAAATAACATTATCGACATATAATTAATTCCATACACATCAAGTATATATATAGTATAAATACAATACACTAGGCCTCTGTGGTGTCTTAGGACCAGGGTATGTCTGCCAGGGGCAAAGGTTGATGACGTTGTAGAGCGGATATCATCTTTTAAGGGCACAAAAGGTGATATAGTTGTACACGTTGGCACTAATGATATTAAGAGTAGGAGACCGGCGGAATTACTTAGCAAGTAAGGTCACTGTTGAAAAAAAGCCGTGAATTAGGGTTGAACTTGAAAGTGTCTGCAATTCTGCCCAGACACGATAGGAGAGAGTATATGATGAGAGCCTTGTCGATCAATTCGGCCCTGGAGGGATTGTGCAAGGCTCAAGGGGTAGAATTTTTTTCAGCCTGGACTGTACTTGTTAACAGGAGAGATTGCTTCTACAGGGATGGGATACACTTAAATAGAAAGGGTGCAAGAATTTTTGCTGATGCTGTCGAGGCAGTGTTAGGTGGGTCGGAAAACTGCTAGTTGGGGGGGGATACAAGGACTAATAGATTAACAGTAGCCAGTGGCAGAGGTGGAAGTGATTCTTGCACTGCTTCTATTGAAATGAGCAGAAGTCTGAAAAACAGGATGCAGGATATTTCAGAGACTGCTGGTAGTCATTGCGGTACAAGTAAACACATGGGTTGTGTTAGGGTAGCTAAGAATAGAAACAGATGCATGTATACCTGCGTGTACACCAATGCTAGGAGTTTGGTAAATAAATTTGATGAATTTGAGGTATTGCTCAAAACATCAAAGGCAGATATTGTTGGGATATCAGAGACGTGGTGTCACACAGATATAAGTAATGCGGAACTGGAATTTGGGGAATACAATGTGTATAGAAAGGATAGACAGGACAGGAGGGGAGGAGGGGTCATGCTATTAATTAAGAAACACATAAAGTCCAAGGAAGTGAAGCCAGTCGACATCGATGGACAGGGCAGCGTCGAGTCAGTTTGGTGTAACATAAGCATAGGGAAATCAAAATTGAGAGTAGGAGTGTGCTATAGGCCTAATGACTCTGATGAGTATAATAAGATATTGTACAGGGAAATAGAGTGGGCCAGTAAATCAGAGAGTCTTATAATGGGGGACTTTAATTTCCCAGATATTGACTGGAATTTGTGGGTTGGTCACTCGCACACTAGCAAGGCTTTTGTGGATTTATTGGATGATTGTTTTCTACATCAGCATGTTCGTGAGGCAACAAGAGGGAGCAATACTCTTGATCTGATTATCAGTAGTGATTCTTCATGCATTAAGAACCTGCAGATAAATGAACTACTAGGTGGCAGTGATCACAGTGTGTTAAAGTGGGATTTACTCAAGGAGGTAACTACCATCAGAGGTAAAGGGAAGGGTTTTTGTTTTCGTAAAGGCGACTATGATGGTCTGAGACAGTATTTAAATTCTATACAGTGGGACCAACTGATGATGTTACCAACAGCAAACTCAAAATGGGAAGCATTCAAGGAACTAATCTTGGAGGCTACCAGGCTTTACATACCAACTAAGAAATATTGTTCAAGGTTTAGGCCTAAATGGTTGTCAGATGAACTAATGAGACATGTGGCAGAGAAGAAAAATGCATGGGATACATACAAATTAATGGGTGACATGGAAGCCTATGATAGATATAAGTTGGTCTGTAACCAAGTCACAAAGGAGATTAGGCAGGCAAAGGCAGACTATGAAAAATCCTTGGCAAAGGATGCAAAGAAAAACAGAAAAGAGTTCTTTACATACTTGAACTCGAAAAGGAAAGGGATGAATCAGATTGGTCCACTGGATATTGATGGTTCAACAGTTGAGGATCCTGCTCAGGTGGCTAACAATCTAAACGAGTATTTTGCATCTACATTCACGCATGAGGAGTTATTCAGGGAGGAGAATGATGTAGGTAAAGTAAAGTAAACATTGGCAGTGAGCTGGATGATTTTGTAATAACTGAGAGGAAAGTGGAGGAGAGATTGTTGAGGATAAACATAAAAAAGGCACCTGGG